>NC_056733.1:1159626376-1159688876 GCF_019279795.1 Protopterus annectens
GGGATGCCACTTGTAACTGGTTTGGAGTCTGACATGGCTCCAGCTATTCTAACCATGTGGGTTTTGTCCTTGAGCCAGTTTGCAACCCACCTAGTGACATAGGCATTTATATTTAAGCTGGTGAGCTTATCTATAATGCCCGAGTGGGGTATTGTATCGAAGGCTTTTGCGAGGTCCAGGTAGGCTGTGTGGACCACCTTCCCCTTGTCAATGGCCTTGGTGACTGTTTCAAAGAAATTGACCAGGTTTAAGAGGCAGGATATGCCCTTAACAAAGCCGAACTGGGTAGGATCCAGTGTCTGTAGGTCCCCAATATCTTTATTTATAAGGTCCATGATGATCCTTTCCATAGCTTTGCAGACCAAGCTAGTGAGACTTATGGGGCGATAGTTTCCAGGATCCGTTGAGGCACCACCTTTATGGAGCGGGACCACTGTTGCTGTATGCCACTCTTTGGGTACATATCCTGTAGTAAGGCTGAGATTGAACGGTAGTTTTAGGGTTGGGTTTAGCTCTTCTTGGAGTTCATGTAGGACGCAGCCCGGGACACCGTCTGGTCCCATTGATGCTGTGCTTCTTGCTTTGGAGAGGGCAGCTCTTACCTGAGCATCTGAGATGTCAGGGGGGCAGCACTCTGCTGGGATAGATATTAGCCCTTTTGGTGGGGAGTTTGCGCTGAACCTGTCAGCTAGGATGTTGGCAATGTCTGTGGGTTCGGTGTATTTTTTGTCATTTTGGACTAATTCTGAGCATATCTGGGAATTCCCACCCAGGTTCCTAACATAACTAAAGAAAGCCTTGTGATTATCCTTAGTGTCCTGTGCAATTTTCTCTCGAAGCTGGCCTTAGACGATTTTATGAGTGCCTGTAGTTTTTTGCTAATACTGATCAGAGATGCCTTCCCTTTTTGGGATTTTGTTCTGTCACGTAGTAGCTTCCTCCTTCTATTGTATAGTTTGTTTATGGCTGGGGTCCACCAGACAGGACGTCTGCCTTTGGAGGATTGGGTCTTGGTTTTATTTGGGATTGCATGATCCATGCATTCCTGAAGGTGTTCATAGAATGCGTTTATAAAGGATTTTGTGGTCTGGGCGATATCCACAGGCCCGGGGGCTTTGAAGGATTCCACCTCGGTTTTGAGGAGTGTGAAATTTGCTTTAGAGAAGCTTTTCACTGTGGTTTTCTGGGCATGGGGTGGGGTCGGGATGTGAATATCCAGTGAGATTAGTTTATGGTCTGATCTTACCAGTGAGGGGTACACTTCTGGTCTGGAGCATAGAGTCCCCATGTTGGTGATGATCAGGTCCAGTATGTTTTCCCCTCTTGTGGGAGTGGTAACAAGTTGTTCCATAGCATTTGAGTTTATAAATTCTAGGAACCTTTGGGCTAGGGTGTTGGAGCTAGAGTAATGCTCCCAGTCTATGGTTGGGTAGTTGAAGTCACCCAATAATGGTTTTTGGAGAGACCTTCATATTTTCCAGTGTTCTCAGAAAGGCCGAGTGGGGTTCCTGGGTTTGGGAGGGTGGTCTGTAGCAGGCTATAAACTGGAAGGCAGTTTTACTCACTGTTAGTTGCACATGGATAGTCTCTGATGCTTCGTGCTGTGCCACCAACCTGGAGGTGTGGGTATCTTTGACGAATATTGATATTCCCCCTCCTTTTGTGGTTCGGTCCAAGTTTTGGGGCCGAAAAGCATGGTATGAGGTATAACCTGGTAGTGCTGGGGTGCTCTCGGGAGCCTTGAACCAGGTTTCTGTTATTGCACAGATATCGATGTTCTCCATGCTAAGGAGAGTTTCGAGTACGTGCACCTTGAGGTTTAGACTTCTGGCGTTGAGTAGCATTACTCTTAGTTTCTTATCCCTTGTGACACCTATGGAGGTGGGTTTGTCTTTTGAGCCTTGCCTAAAAAAGGCACTATGGGGTTAGCAAGAGCCTTTGGCAATATCAGAAAGCCCAGGGGTGACAGGTGCAAGCCGTCCCTAGCGAAGCATCGTTGCTTGTCGAGCATGTCATCCCAGGCTGACAGGCATTGGATCCCCTTTGAATGACACCAATACTTAAGCCAATTGTTGAAATTGATAATCTTGTCTTCATACTGTGGCATCATTCTTGGTGAGGGTAAGATGCTACTCAAGGTCAGGGTCATACCGGCCTGGGCTACATGCTCAGAGAGCTCCTCTATGTCTCTTTTCATGTAGTCCAGGGAGGTACGTCTCAGGTCATTCACACCAGCATGGTCAATGACTGAGTCATATTTGTACTTGCCTTGGAGTGACCTGAGTGCTTGTGTTATGTGGCGGATCCTAGCGCCTGACAGGCAGCTCATCGTGACCTTCTCCTTGTTCAGCCTGGTGAGCGGGACGTCAGTGTGCCTGATGATAGAGTCACCTATTACAAGTGTATCAGGTGTGTTGTTTAGCCTTAAGGGCTGTGACTGTTCGGCACACTGGCTTTGTGAGCTATGTGTTGCAAGTGTTTTGTTTTGGGGTAGCGGTTGCTTTGGAGGTCTCTGCTGCTTAGGCAGATTTTTATTTATAGCCTCCAAGTATGTTTTTGTGTGTTTATGTGTTTGGTTTGCTGTCGTGGTAGGTCTATTTGAGACTGGAATTGTAGTGAGTGTGGTTTCCTTCTCCTCCTGACTGGTTATGCCAGTACTGAGTTGAGAGAGCTTAGCCTCCAGTTTGGCTATATGATTGCATCTCTCACATGTGTTGGAATTTGTTGGGAGGAGGAGAGGGTTGTCTGTGTACATGAGGCAGTTGTAACATTGCCTCAAGATTCCCAGGTTCACCAACTGGACCGGAGAGGAGATTGACAACTGACCTTTGGACATGCTAGAATAGTATTGGGAAATCCTTTATAATTGAAAAAAGGGCCAATGGGGAACAAGTTACTCAAGAGGAGTTTGTGAGGGTGTAGTGCTTTTAATTTTTTAGTGCTGACTTATATAATTGCTTTAGTGAGCAAGTGCTAGGCTTTAGCGTAGGAATAGGGTGTTTATTATGAGAACTAGATCAGTTCCAAGGGAAAAAGTGAAGAGCAGACTTTGTGGAGCTGAGAATGGCTCAAACCCAATTAAGCGGCGCTGCTCGATGCCGCGCTATGTACAAAATCACGCAAAGCCGCTCTACAGCGGGTTTTATACAGGCGGACTTGAAAGAGCTAGAAATTGGCCCAAAATGGCCAACAGACTACCAGATTCCTGCACTGGGAACACTCCTCCAGGGACAGATAGGCTGCTCCAAGCTCCCCACTGCCACTGGTGAACAAAGAAGCCTCCCTCTATCCAAGAAAGGAAATGGCAACACAGGAACTTTCCAAAAGTCCAGAATACAGCAAAGCCTGTATTTGGACTACTCTAGGTCAGGAAAGATGGGAAACAAGGATAACTTTTTTTTTTTTCTTTTTTGCAACAAACAGCAGGAAAATGCAATAAATATGTAACACAGGCTAGCGCACTTGAGTGTGTAGCCTCAACAAGTAAATGCAACAAACAGGACAAACTTTAAAAGTGCAGGTGCAAAAACAACTTTAGACAGTTTAAAACAGTTCAAGAAGCAGAAATATTTGCAGTTTAGCTAGATCGGACAGTTGCCCAGGTAGTAGCAGGAAAAAAACACTTTTATCAGGTTAGCAGTCACTCTTTTAGCCTCTCTGCTGTTAGCACCACTCTGCAGGACCACGAGGAGCTTGGCTGAGTAGTAACAAGCGCAAAAACCTCGCCAAAGTGGGTTTTATACAGGGGGATTTGAAAGAGCTAGAAATTGGCCCAAAATGGCCAATAGACTACCAGATTCTTGTGCTGGGAACACTCCTCCAGGGACAGATAGGCTGCTCTAAGCTCCCCACTGCCACTGGTGAACAAAGAAGCCTCCCTTAATCCAAGAAAGGAAATGGCAACACAGGAACTTTCCAAAAGTCCAGAATACAGCAAAGCCTGTATTTGGACTACTCTAGGTTAGGAAAGACGGGAAACATATATATCTATGTATATAAATTACATCTGTACATAAAAACATACATTTCCTATGCTGGGAGCTGCTTACACCCGTGCAGGTGCACTCGCCTATACTTACTGTGAGTTACATATGTTTACTGCCACTTATTTGTGCTTACGTGTGCCTTATTCATTATGACAGTACCACTTTGATTGAAGGAATCCGGTTAATGGCCCCATGCGAAACACCCGTTCCCCTTTACATGTTTAAATGTTGGCTTTACAGCACAACGACATTCATTCCACAAGGAAAATGATATGTGCTTAATTCGAACTTGAACTGGGAATGCCCTTATGTTAGGTGGATGCCCTAACCACTACACTATTGGTGTTCTGCTTCATTTATATGTATACCCATGGTTCATAGTTACACGAACACACACCTCAACACTTCACTTACACAGCAGGCATCCATTCTCCTTTTGGGAAAACCGCAGTACTACACATGCGCCATTCCCTATTCCCTACTGCTCTGGACCTGTGCTGCATGTTTACTCACTCCGAGGATATTCAGAACTCCAAAGCTTATAGACCTGGCACATATGTGTGTTTGATTGTCAGGGTGTTCCTGTGGTCATCTGGGTTTAGGCTAGTCTGACTGGAGACCAGAACAGCCCTGTATCTGTTTGAAAGTCAGAATTAGCATGTGGACAGTGTTAGTCCCAATGTTACCATTCTACCTGTGTTTACAGATGCAGAGGTTTGCCCACCTCTGACCAGCTTGATATGTCGGCACTACATAATACAGAGTGGGGGGGTTCCGCTGGTGTTTCCCTTCACATTCGTTATGACTGCTTTATTGTGACCATGTTCGTTCATACATATATATATATATATATATATATATATATATATATATATATATATACACACACACACACACACACACACACACACACACACACATACATATACACCTACATACATATTTACATTTTCCATACTGTTGAATGTCCGCCACGCATCCCAGCTGGCTTTACCTCCCTATATCCGACGGACATTATTCTGGCCATCACATGAAATTAGCGGCCCTTGCATGGCTTGGACCCAGAAACAGACACACCTTAGTCACCGGTTTGACCACTACACCATCCGTGGTACATTCTGCATGGATGGTAGCTAGGATATATGACTTCACTACAGGTATTCAACAGTAGTGGCAACAAATATGACAGTTGGTTGGTGTACTTATGTGTACGGACCTCTCAACCACTCAGGGACTAATTTTAACAGTAACAGGGACAAGGCACAGACAAATCAGGGACAACATAGACACTTTTAAAATATTAGTACTATTAATTTGCAATGTTGACAGAATCAGAGCATATGTATTAATACTTATTTTCTGAAGTAAAAGACATCTATTACTCTTAATTATTGTCATTATTCATTCAGTGTAATTCACCACCTTTCCTCCAAAGGTCACTGGTTTTAGGGGGGATTAAGAGGCTGGACAGTTATTGTGCGAATACTCTGACCATTGGTAGGGTTGCCACCTTTTCATATGGCTAAGGATGGGATCTATTCAGGACACACCAGATTTTTCATTGCAACACATACCCACGGTCAGTACAACAGACAGTACTTTTGTTTTATGCCTAAATGTAAGCTTATTGTTGTAGCAGTTTAGCTGCTTCTTCTGTTTCATTTACTTGCTTATTCTGTTTCTTGTAACATGTAGGTATTTTACATACGGAAATAACTATTGTATGCGACTATTAAATAAGATGTGGGACATATTTATGTCCTACGATCGAGGGATATTTTACATTTATAATGGTTTTGGTATGGACACAACTGCCCAGAGGGGGACTGTCCCTCACAATGTGGGACAAGTGGTAACCCTGACCATTGGGCTAGACTTAGCTATTGGCGGCATGCTAAAATGATGCGTTTCGCTTCCACTTGGTATAACTATCAACACTACAATAGAATACGGGCATGGGGTTTTAAATGTCATTTGTTCGAGGGATGGGGACTCAATATTCAGCTACGTGCATTTGTGTTTGCTTCTTATTTTTGTGTTCACAAAACTGTCTTGCATACTTTGCATACGTTTCAGTATCCACGGACACTGGCAGGTGTGATTACTATAAGAGGCAGGCTGTACTATTCAGCATTTTAGGTTTCACGTAAACAGCCGACATGTCCACGCCTCCATGTGGCACTTGGACACGCCCCATGCACTCGCGCACATTTCCTATGCACGTGGATGTGGCGGCAGTATGCCTTCATTAATATGCATATGGTGTTACTGCGCCATCTCTACGCCACACAGTCGGCACAAGCCTAACGCCGTTCTTGCACCGGGATTCATGAATCCTGGGGAAAAAAGACAAAAAAATCAATTAAAACATTAACATACATTATTTCTGTAGGTTAACATTGTAGAAGCTTCATGAAAAGAATCATGGATACACAGTTTAGTAATACAGTAGTTCTGGAAGCAAAAGTCAAGGTTAAGGGGTTGACCTTTGACATGTAGAAGAGTATGAAAAATAAGATAGATTAAAATTGATTATTAGGCTTGTTCAGAATTATACAGTCAAGTAAAACAGATAGTATACATCCAAAGCTGAAATACAGGTGCCTGGAGTAGGGGTAATTTTCCAATTATATGTACTACACGGTAGTTTGCAGATACTAGAAGACTTGAGAAATTAAAGCCAAAGACAGGCTTAATAATCAGGTTAAGTTGTTGAAGGAGGGTGAAAATAGTAATGCTATACAGTTAGTTTTAGTCAGGGTTAGTGCATGGGCATAGCCATTGTGTTTTAAGGAGTAATTTCATTTGATTTTTGAAGAGTTGTAATGATGAAAGTAATTGTAGGTTGCTGGGAAGCCTGTTCCAGATTCTCCCTACTGAATTAGAGAAGAGGGAGTCACCTGATTTATTAAAGGATTTCTGGATGGTTACTTGTAATTTATTTGCTGAGCAAAGGGTAGTAAGATTACTATAGGGAGAGATTAGGCTAATGAGAAATAGGAGTGTTGGTGGGCTGTTAAAGTATTTTATGGGTGATAATAAGTTGTTGAAGAAGTAGCTGGTTTTGCAGTTCTAGCCAACCAAGCTGTTTGAGATTTAGACAATGGTGGGTTTTAAATGGTGAGCCAGTGGCAAAATCTGGCAATGTTGTTATAGGAGGTTGCCAGTTTATTAAGGTTACTTTTGGAGATATTGGTATAAATGGGTGAGGCATAGAGGAGGGTAGATATAAGGTGGGTATGGGCAATGGTGGTTCTGGCTTCAGAGGTAAGAAAAGATTTTATTCTGTAGAGAGAGACAAATTTTCTGTTAACAGTTTTGATAGTCATGTTAATATGCGAGTCAAAGTTAAGATGTTGATCAATTGTTATGCCTAATAGTTTGGTAGTTGGGTCTGGTGCAATGATAGTACCATTATTGGCCTTGACAGTGAGATGAATAGGAGAGGACTTTAGTTTTGGGGTAAAAAGCAGTAGCTTAGTTTTTTTTTTGGCATTTAGTAGGAGGCATCATTGTAGGAACCATTTCTCCACTGAGCTAAATACAGTTCGAGTATCTTATTTCTTAATAGAATTCTTTGTCTAGTCTCTTTAGTGAGCCGTGGAGCGGCTTTACTTCTAGTTCTTATAGATCTAGTAGGAGCATGGTATTCCAGGATTTGTAGGAATTTGGAGTTAAAATAGGATACTGTTTCCTCTAGTGGAAGTTGTTTTAAGGGAGACCAGTCACAAGCTTGCAGCTCAGCTTGGAAGCTGACTGGATTAAAATCCTTTTTATTACATGTAATTTTAAAGATGGTTTGGTTGGTAATGAATGTTTTTTGCCTGATTACATAAGTAAGGAAGTGATTGCTTGTATCGTCTGGAAGGGTATCTGCTTTATATGAGAGGGGGTGGCTATTTACTAGGATCCAGTCTAATGTGCTTTCTTTTCTACTGGGCTTATGGATTCTGGTTGGTGTGGTGATAATTTGTGAGAAGCCGTAGAGATTTATATGGAGTATAGGTTGGGCTGAGGTACAGGTATTCCAGTCAATGTTAAAATCACCAAGTACAATGGTTTCTTGTGGGAAGGATGAGGAAAGCCAGCAGAGGATGGTTTCCAGAATATTGATGTTGTTGCCTGGAGGTTGGTAGGAGCATATTATATAAATGGACTTGTTAGCATTGATCTGAAGCTTAGAGATAAGGATTTCTGCATGACTATCTAAAGGTAGTTGTATATCTACTATGGAAACCTGTAGACCAGATTTACGGTCTAATCTTATTATATTATAACCTTGTGGGATGACGTCCTCATCCTTTGTCACTGGATTAAGCCAGGTTTCTGTTAGACATAGGACATCAAAGGAATGGGTATCTAGTAGAGCATGGAGTTGGCTGATTTTGTTATTTAAGCTCTGTATGTTAAGATGACCTATGAGTAAAGAGTTAGGATCTTTAGTAGAGGTAAAGGGGGTGGTAGACTGGGGTTGGTGTGGCTTGAGTGGGGTGTTATTGTTTGGTCCTGGGTTGGGATGAATATCACCGTGGAGTAAAGGGTGTTGTTGAAGGGTAAGTAAGACCTTTAGGAGTTTATAGACACTATTCTGTAACTTTCTGGCTTGTTGGAAGGTAATATGGGTTAACCTATGATAATTTGGGGAGAGGTAGGTTGAGGTAGAGGTGATGTTAGCATGGTTATGGGAGATTGGTTGACTCAGAGGCAATGTTCGTTTTAGGGACTGGAGGGATTCCCTCTAGTATAGATTCTCATATAAGGTAAGGACAAAGGATATAGATAGAATAGGTATTATAGCAAGTAAAAGAACAGGGATTGTTAGTTTTGGTTGGTGAGGTAAGGGCATTTTAAGAAAGAAAGACAGAATGACAACAAGAAATAGGGATTGTTAATGAGATAGACTGGAGTCAGAATAGGCTATTTGGGTGGGTATTATGAAGAATGATCAGTGTAGGTATGCATGTATGTGAAGTGTCAGAAGAAATTACATTGGTAATTGGATAATTAGGGGAAGGGGTGTGGCTGATGATGTATAAATGTAGGAGCACTGGGGGTGGATGGGATTTGAGGATAGGGTAGGGGAGTGGAGTGAGCCCGCACGGCGAACGGAGCAGGAAGAGCCAGAGAGGGGAAAAAATAGTCAAGGAGAACAATCAGTAAGGTGTGAAGGTCAGAAGGTAAGTGTGTAGAGTTAAGGAGAAAAGTAGAGAGGGTTGCAGGGAGAGACAAGGCTATTAGAAGAGTGAAATGTGAGATAAGAATCTACTGGGACACGAAGTAGAAGGTGAAATAGACTACAGAAAGGCTAGGAACTCAAAATCAGGGGAGTCACTAAAGAAAGGTGAAGAAATACAGGGCAGTTAGCTGACAGTATGGCACAACCTAGTGGCCAGACATGTAGATTGCAGCAGGAGAAAGAGGTCCCCTAAGGGGGATAAGAAGCTGGAGTATGGGAGGGAGCTATCCAAGTTAAGAGTAAGAGGGTTATGTGTGGGAAGTAAGGTAAATTTGAGGCTTAAAAGGAGGAGATTTGGCTGATGGCTAACCTGGGGGGGTTGCTTGTTTTACCTAGCAGTAGTATTTAGCTAAGCAATAACAGCATTAGAAGACATACTTTCACTGCATTCTTTTCTGGGAAAAAGGGCTCTCAGGGAGCAGGTTGATTTTGTCATTATTCAGGAGTCTATTCCTTGGCTTCCAGCAGGGCACAATCAGGTAGGCTAGAGCTGGAACAAGCAGGAACACAAAGCTGGTACATATAAGAAATAAAGAGAACAGTGAATGAGGCTAACAGATCAGGACTTAGGGATACAAACAGTGAAATTCCATAGACACAAGCTCAAGAGTCACCTCAGCAGGTGATCCCTAAATCTTAACATTTCTTCACAAATCAAAGCACATACTGCTTGCAGACCTATTTAGGCATTACAGCAGTTCACAAGTTGATTACTAAAGGTCAGAGATAATTTGGGCTGTTTCCAACATCAGCTGTACAGGTCTAAACATTCTCTATAGGTATTTACAGAGAGACATTTACCATGTAAAAGTTCCTACAGATACTTAGGTTTGTTAAGGCTAAAGGTAATTCAATGCCCTTTCATTTAGACAAATTGGGTAAGAGAAAAAATACACTAATAATAGCAAAGGCTGGTTTAGCTAAATGGAAATTAATGGAGTAGCAGCTTGATCAATTGATTAAACCCCCCACAACCTGATAAAATGGCCTACAAAAGGAAGTAGGGTCAGCACGAAGTCTAAGCGTACCAGATTTCAACTAGTTTAATACAATAGAACCCAGCCAGGAATCAATGTGTATAGTAAGTGGTACAGTCTATTTTAGTCTTAAAACCTAAAAAACATAAATATGTTGGTGTGTAAGCAACAGTTAGTGTAAGAAACACACCAAATATGCCTTCAATAACATAGAAAGACACATTCAATAGCCAGCATGCATATTGTAAGCTGCACGCTAGATAATAAGTGCAGTTAGATAGCAAATAATCAATTCCTAAACCTGGGGATAGCATTCAGTAGGAAACAAGTCTAGAATATTTTAAATGTGCCAGCAGGTAATGTAACAATAATAGAGTAATTCTCTAACGTTATACCGTAAGCTCCGTGCAAGAGTTAACGGCCAAAAGTGTAGCAAAATATGTAGAATAACCTATGGGTGTAATGCCATCTCCGTACAGGCACTTACAGCAAAAAAGGTAAAGCACGTACAAACAACAAATTATAGAGCACAACTTTCTTAAAACAATCCCTGTGTATGACCAGAGTCAATGATAAACTGATTCACATCGAGTAAATAATTCTATTCTATATAGTAAAAAGCCACATTCTGACATCGCATAGCTAAGGAAATTTCAATAGCTTCTAATTCTACAATGGTCATGGAACGGCTTTTCTTATCTTTTTTTAATGCACCACGCTACAGTAACTTAAAACGGTTCCAGTAGAAATACCAAGCAAACACAAATATCTTTCCACTCCCACAGATAGTAAATAGCAGATGACTTGACAAGAGATGTAGTTGTTTTAAATTAAACAGCTAACAGTTTTGTACTTACACTAGGTAGCAAACACCTGACAGGAGCCAGGGATGCACAGCAGCCAGAGGAAGTTGGGGCAGTACGGGGAGGTAAGTGATGGGTTAGAGGGGGAGGGAGTGGGAGTAAGAGCAGGTAAACACCAGACACCACGAGATGTACAGCAACAGGTCTACTAGAAGGAGGGAAAGATTGGGGTGAGGCGAGGACTACAGAGAATGAAGAAATAGATCAGACAGGGGATAAAGAGAGCGGAAATACAATTGAAAGATAAGGGTATGAGGATGCTTAAGATCTAGAGGTGAAAGTACTAAAGAAAGTCAGGTAGACAAATAGGAGTATAAGCTCGTGATCTGGAAGTAAAAGTACTAAAGAAATGAAGGTAGGAGTGATATAGAGATGAAATGCAGCAGGATAATAGGCAGAGAGGGGAAAAAAGTCAAGGAGAACAATCAGTAAGGTGTGAAGGTCAGAAGGTAAGTGTGTAGAGTTAAGGAGGAAAGTAAAGAGGGATTCAGGGAGAGACTTGAGGAAAGTAGAGAGGGTTGCAGGGAGAGACTAGGCTTTTAGAAGAGTGAAATGTGAGATAAGAATCTACTGGGACACGAAGTAGAAGGTGAAATAGACTACAGAAAGGCTAGGTACTCAAAAATCAGGGGGAGTCACTAAAGAAAGGTGAAGAAATTGAAGAAATACAGGGCAGTTAGCAGATAGTATGGCGCCACCTAGTGGCCAGGCATGTAGATTGCAGCAGGAGAAAGAGGTCCCCTAAGGGGGATAAGAAGCTGGAGTATGGGAGGGAGCTATCCTAGTTAAGAGTAAGAGGGTATGTGTGGAAAGTAAGGGTAATTTGAGGCTAAAAAGGAGGAGATTTGGCTGATGGCTAACCTGGGAGGTTTGCTTGTTTTACCTAGCAGTAGTATTTAGCTAAGCAATAACAGAATTAGAAGACATACTTTCACGTATTCTTTTCTGGGAAAAAAGGGCTCTCAGGGAGCAGGTTGATTTTGTCACTATTCAGGAGTCTATTCCTTGGCTTCCAGCAGGGCACAATCAGGTAGGCTAGAGCTGGGACAAGCAGGAATACAAAGCTGGTACAGATAAGAAATAAAGAGAAAAAACAGTGAATGAGGTAACAGTTCAGGACTTAGGGATACAAACAGTGAAATTCCATAGACACAAGCTCAAGAGTCGCCTCAGCAGGTGATCCCTAAATCTTAAAATTTCTTCATAAATCAAAACACATACTGCTTGCAGACCTATTTAGGCACTACAGTAGTTCACAAGTTGTAAAGGTCAAGATAATTTGGGCTGTTTCCAACATCAGCTGTACAGGTCTAAGCATTCTCTATAGGTATTTACGGAGAGAGAGACATTTACCGTGTAAAAGTTCCTACAGATACTTAGGTTTGTTAAGGCTAAAGGTGATTCAATGCCCTTTCCTTTAGACAAATTGGGTAAGAGAAAAAATACACTAATAATAGCAAAGACTGGTTTAGCTAAATGGAAATTAATGGAGTAGCAGCTTGATCAATTGATTAAACCCCGCACAACCTGATAAAATGGCCTCCTAAAGGAAGTAGGGTCAGCACGCAATCTAAGCATACCAGATTTCAACTAGTTTAATACAATAGAACCCAGCCGGGAATCAATGTGTATAGTAAGTGATACAGTCTATTTTAGTCTTAACACTTTCTTCTTCTTCTTTCGGCTTTTCCTAGTTAAGGGTCGCCCCAGTGGATCACCTGTCCGCTCATGATTGGCAGTGGAGTTTTACATTGTCGAGTTTCCAGCCCGGCACCCAACCTTACACAGAAGGCACACACATGCACACATTCACACCTAGGGCCAATTTAGAGTGTCCAATCCACCTACAGCATGTCTTTGGGATGTGGGAGGAAACCGGAGCACCCGGAGGAAACCCATGCAACCACAGGGAGGACATGCAGACTCTGCACAGAAGGCACCCCAGCCGAGAATCGAACCGGAGAACCTCTTGCTGTGAGGTGGCAACGCTAACCGCTGCACCACCGTGGCTGCCCTATTTTAGTCTTAAAATCTAAAAAACATAAATATGTTGATGTGTAAGCAACAGTTAGTGTAAGAAAAAACACCAAATATGCCTTCAGTAACCTAGAAAGACACATTCAATAACTGGCATGCATATCGCAAGTTCTGCGCTAGATAATAAGTGCAGTTAGATAGCAAATAATCAATTCCTAAACCTGGGGATAGCATTCAGTAGGAACCAAGTCTAGAATATTTTAAATGTGCCAGCAGGTAATGTAACAATAACAGAGTAATTTCCTAACGTTATATTGTAAGCTCCTTTCAAGAGTTAACAGCCAAATGTGTAGCAAAACATGTAGAATAACCTATGGGTGTAAGGCCATCTCCGTACAGGCACTTACAGCAAAAAAGGTAAAGCACGTACAAACAACAAATTATAGAGCACAACTTTCTTAAAACAATCCCTGTGTATGACCAGAATCAATGGTAAACTGATTTAAATGATTCACATTGAGTAAATAATGCTATTCTGTATAGCAAAAAGCCACATTCTGACATCGCATAGCTAAGGCAATTTCAATAGCCTCTAAAATGGTCATGGAACGACTTTTCTTATCTTTTTCTAATGCTCCACTTGCACCATGCTACAGTAGCTTAAAATGGTTCCAGTAGAAATACCAAGCAAACACAAATATCTTTCCACTCCCACAGATACTAAATAGCAATCCGTAGTCTTGACAAGAGATGTAGTTGTTTTAAATTAAACAGCTAACAGTTTTGTACTTACACTAGGTAGCAAACACCGGAGCCAGGGATACACAGCAGCCAGAGGAAGTTGGGGCAGTACGGGGAAGTAAGTGATGGGGAAGAGGGGGAGGGAGTGGGAGTAAGAGCAGGTAAATACCAGATACCACGAGATGTACAGTAACGGGTCTACTAGAAGGAGGGAAAGATTGGGGTGAGGCGAGGACTACAGAGAATGAAGAAATAGATCAGACAGGGGATAAAGAGAGCAAAAATACAATTGAAAGATAAGGGTATGAAGAGCTTAAGATCTAGAGGTGAAAGTACTAAAGAATGTCAGGTAGACAAATAGGAGTATAAGAAGCTTGTGATCTGGAGGAAAAAGTACTAAAGAAATGAAGGTAGGAGTGATATAGAGATGAAATGCAGCAGGATAATAGGCAGAGAGGGGAAAAAAGTCAAGGAGAACAATCAGTAAGGTGTGAAGGTCAGAAGGTAAGTGTTCAGAGTTAAGGAGGAAAGTAAAGAGGGTTTCAGGGAGAGACTTTAGGAAAGTAGAGAGGGTTGCAGGGAGAGACTAGGCTATCAGAAGAGTGAAATGTGAGATAAGAATCTACTGGGCACGAAGTAGAGGATGAAATAGACTACAGAAAGGATAGGAACTCAAAATCAGGGGAGTCACTAAAGAAAGGTGAAGAAATACAGGGCAGTTAGCTGATAGTAGGGTGCCACCTAGTGGTCAGGCTTGTAAATTGCAGCAGGAGAAAGAGGTCCCCTAAGGGGGATAAGAAGCTGGAGTATGGGAGGGAGCTATCCTAGTTAAGAGTAAGAGGGTATGTGTGGGAAGTAAGGGTAATTTGAGGCTAAAAAGGAGGAGATTTGGCTGCTGGCCTTTATTTTAGTTGGTAAAGTTTGCTGGTTTTCACTACTTAGTGATTACGCCAAATTCTCTGTGTGCCCTATGGATTTTGGATTTGGTTGCTGTTTATTTTGGGGGCTTTTGTCTTCCTTTCTTGTGGTTATTTTTAATATTGATGCCACTAATGCCAAATGTGCCATGCTTGTGTGTAGAGTTTTACTTCTATGTATATGTAGTTTGAAGTGCTGTATGTGCTTAGTGAGTACTAAATAAAAAAGGGGAGATAATGGAAAGATAATCATTTTTAGACAGAGAAAAAGAAACCTGCTTGTATCTATGAAGGGGATGATGGCAGGCATTTGGAAGAGTGCATTTTAACACTGGACAGGTGGTAACATGGGAGTGGTGAAGTATTAACAAACAGGAACAGATAATGAATATGATTAAACAGCATATGCAAAAAATACATGAGGAAGAAAAAGCTGAAGTAATAAACAATTGGACTATAACTAACTAAACAAGGGGATAACATCATGGATTACAGAAAAATATTAGTAGATGATTAGGTTACTCTAGTAAAACAATGAAAAAAGTTATGACAATCCAGTATTGGTGGCTTAAGTTAAAGAGTTCATTAAAATATTATGCACTTACATAGTAAACACTGTTTTCTGAAGGTGAAAATGAATGGATGAAGAGGTGGTAAAAGAGAAATAAATAGTTCAGTTAGTAGAGGTAATTATTTCAAAGAAAGAAGATAAAGAATAGTTGACTAGCTATATATATATATATATATATATATATATATATATATATATATATATATTCTAGTTTATGTAACACAAAGTACAAGATTGTTCTTGGTGTGGGAATAAAAGTCACATGCTTCTAATACTCGAGCATCAAAAGCATGTGTGCTAGCGAGAATTAGTTACTCTTATGCTAGTACTTTCAGAGGAGACTTGAGGTGGTACTCATAATGACTAGGAGTGATTTGGCCAGAACACTGGGGAAAGTCCTATTATTAGTAGTAGCAGTAATATTGCAAAGTGCATTCTGCCTCCACTATATTTCTGAGGGCTCGAGAAAGTTATTTACTTGGATGATATCATAGTTACTTACACCAGAAGAACATTTGCAGAACTTAGGTGAAGTGTTAAAAATGTGAAAGGTACAGGTGTGGGTCCTAAAAGTAGTATGCATGAGTTTTTTGAAAAATAAATGCTGTACTTGAGATATACAGTGCATGAATATTGCTTGTATTCTGTAGAACAGCTGAGTTAAACTGAGATAGGAAAGGTTCTCAGAATTAGTGCACTTTATACCAGAATGTTTACCTCCACAGACTACTAGCTAGGTTCAAGCTGGGTTAATCAGCTAAGAGAATATAAGAATGGACTTTCAGAAAAAGCAGGCAAACATGTCTTCTTCATGTCTATTGCTGTTTCAGAATGAGTGAAGCAAGTATGCAGCGTAAGGTACTACATTTATTTTGTGAAATGCTTGTGAAGCATCATACCAATTTTTCTCTTGCATTTAAAGATAGAGCCTCATTAACAAAATAATCTGAAAAATCTAAATCAAACATTTTCAGAATTACCAGAGCTGGAACTCAAACTGCACTTAATTTGCTAGTGGTAACCTCATACCTTGATAATTTTTAATGTTTCACTATCAAACTAGCAACAAAAGCAATTGCTTGAGAGCAGGGGAATATTTCCCTTTCCCATGTACTGTATGATCTCAAAGTTAGAATATATAATTTATTTGACATTTGTTTACTAGGAAAGTTTGACTGGGTATGAGCCCATTTTCAGTGGAGGACTGGGGAGAAAAGCTCCACAGTACTTAATTATTAATTAGCATTGGATGTGAGAGGCTTTCTCCTGAAAAATGCTAGTCATTGGTTTAGTCTAGTCCAGGGTAATCCCCAGAGCATGCGCAGATAGTGTCGATATTGTTGACTCTGACATTGTGAGGTCGAATTACTGGGTATCGACACACTGTCCGTTCAATCTAGTGCCCTACACCCATCTATTTATATTGTAAAATGATCTGCTAATAAGAACAGCTGGTGATCCTTACATCTAACATGAAGCTTTCTGCTTTAGTGTAATATTTTAGGATTACCACTATAAACTCGAAGTGTGAGTAGCAATGGCAAATTGATTTTATCATGTATCATAATATAAGAAAAAACTGCTATCAAATAATTCTGCCTTCACTTTCATAGATACGTTTGATCCCAAGTCATTGTAATATATCTAATCCTCCCACACATACCATCACAGAGGAAAGAATGTATCTGTGTGTGTGTGTGTGTGTGTGTGTGTGTGTGTGTGTGTGTGTGTGTGTGTGTGAGTGAGTGTGTATTCATTTGCAGGTAGGCCAGCACTGTGCCTATCATAATATCATAATCCAAAGACTAGTTATGTCTTTTTGGTGAGGTCATATGATCACAATTCTTTATTTAATCTGTACTCAAGATTTTATATGTACTATGATATGTGACTTATTCTGTGCTACATATACTTTCATAACAACTTGGTAACAGAGACAACAAGCAGCCAATCTGGATGGATCTATATCATTTACAGTCATGACAGCTATTGACAAAGGTGGAAGAATCATGTCCAACATGCAGCTTAGCCTTATGTGCAATTACTGCACTGTCTTAATTATATATGTTACAAATACTGTCACACCCTTGATAGACTAACCAAACCCTAAACTGATTTACATGTTGGAGGATTACCTTCAAGTGTGTGGGATTGTTGTACTGTCCTAATTTTATGCACTGCAGGTAATGTACCACCTTTGATACTATTAACCAAACTAAAGCTGAATCACCTTCTTTTTGGAAGCTTATTTTTAGGCATGTATTATGACATTGCCATTTAATTAAATCTACAGTAAGGTGTCAAGTGGGTTACCAGTATTAATACGCTGGTACTTTGTGGTTTTGTTAGCACTTTGGAGAAAACTATGTTCCCCAGTCCTAGCCAGCACTTCTCTAGGCTTTTAGAAGATAACTTTGTATAGATGTCCTAGATGACAACTTGGGAGATCTGCTGTGGAGAGGCATCTTGCCAAGGTACCTTCTCTGCAACTCACTGTTAATTAACAGATTTTGCTCATTGTTCATAGAAAAAGGTCATCTTTGGCCTCAGTCTGATTTAGAGATGATGTACAAAGGAAAGCTTTTCAAATCAATATACCCCATATTCCTCAGAGAAATTTAAGGCATTATTCACTTATATGTAAAAAGCTTTGGGTAAATATATATAATGGCATACTTGTTGATGCGCCTTTGAGTTAAACTATTTTATTGGAATTTGTTTTCTGGTTAATTGCCAACCATGGTAGGGTTATCCTCTTATTTTTCATTTATTACAAAGAGCAGTATATGACACTGTACAAGGATCTGGCATCAGCCAACACAAGGACCTTTAACTCTGTAGGGGCCAGATCCAAATATACATACTAAACTAGCTGACCACACATTGCTCAGACCAAATTTACTAATTGCAAGCTTGAACAAGATGTCTTAAGAAATATTTTATTTTCTCAACAGCAATAATAAGATAATTAACTGTCATCATTTTAAAATGAACATAAAAAGTACCCATCTACATTCCTGCTTGATCAAGCGATACAATGAAAGTAAATTCTTATTGTTCTCCTTACCTTTGTTTTTGCTTGGTGCCTACCATTTATAAAACATATTTCCAATGAGTTTAGAGTGTGACACTGTAATATTTAATATGGGGTCATGCAGCACTGGTGATCATTCAGATTAAATAGATGTCCACCTGTAAAGTCAGGCAGTAAGTAAACAAAATACACGTTAAGATAAGCATTTGCTTTGCCGATAGCAGTCAGGAACTACAACTTGCTACTGCTAATATAAATGACTTATGTTTTACATAAACAGGGAATAGTTATTCCCTACTGGCTTACTGACCTTATCTTTTGACAGTTCCCTTCCAGTTGCACTACTGTCCAGCTAATATAACTATAAATTTCCAACCCATGTCCTAGTTCAAGTCCCACCCTGTGCCATTCAGTCATCATAATAATATCTTATGAAATGCAGAGTAAAAAGCCTGGCAGGATTGCATCCTGTTAGATCCAATCCATAGGATTCCTTCTGTAAACAGCATGATTATAGAGCCATTGAAATGTACCAGGCTGGATTTATAAGGTGTACGCTGTGTGAAGCTATATTGACACACTATCAGCCACAAAACAAATAGTCGGGAACTCTACCAGCCTGCCACAAGGAAACTTTCTCATGATCTTTCTTGGAGTTAAAATGAAGCCAATATGCCTGTAATCACTTGGCTCCTTTGTAAAACTATCCCCATGTGGAGTAACCACTATCTTTAATCCCTAATACTGCAGCACCACTCCAGTTGCTAATGACGAATTGGACAGTCTTGACAGCAGTTCAAACCCCAATGCAAAATCATTTAGCATTGCTGGTTCAGTGTATCCAGACAGTGCCACTTATCTTGTTAAACACTTCCATTTTTTTCTCTACTTCTTCACTGGTCATTTTTCCCCTTTGCCATTTTTTCCCATCTTTAATTGATCTTTCTTCTCTTGGTAGTAGCCTGACTTTTTTAATCATATGTAAATATTGGGGGGGGGGTAACTAGTTCTGAGCATTAACATCAGCATTCTCTGTATCACAAAACTGAGTAATTTGCACCATTAGCAAGGCTATAGACCATTCCTTGAAACAGACTCTGAATGAAGGCATCCCAAAATCTGTTTTCCCTAGCTAACACCAATTTTCTTTTGGTTTCACATAAGGTACCTATCATTCTCCTTGCAGTCAGCTCCTTTCATTCAATGCCTCTGCCATAACTTTGCCATCATATAATGTACCCATTCTAATTCTTCAGTGCAAAAATATTTCCACTCAGATTTTCACTTTTGCTTTAAAATATTTCATATAGCAGAATTCTGTTTTCCTGTCAGTTCTCACACCTTTCACAATGTATCTGGGATCAAGTTTAATATCCCTCTACAATATTTAAAAAAATATTTGTCATCCTTCGTCCTTTATGATAATATTATGCATTCTAGAAATGTTATGTATCCTGCAATTAGATAAAATCTTCAAACCTTAAGTGCACCTTGCTTCTCTAGACATCTAATATTAATGTGTCTTGACAATGTTTTTCAGACCTGCTGACATGCACTACACAAAGTTAAATGTAGTGTCTGTGCTATTGACTGCACTTAACTGTTTTAGTAATGAATACTAATAAGCTACTTCAGCTTACAATATTTTAATTCTTGCTCTTTGATGTGCAGGAGGGCATGTTTTGTCACTGGTATTGCAGTAATAGGGCCCAGAGCATTTTGTGCTGTTATACATGATATTAATATATTTGTATTCTGCTCACAATTGTAAAAGCTTTGAGGTTTTATATTTTGTTTTAACACTTTTTTGTAGATGAATATTTGCTCCTCATGCCTACGAGCCATCAGTCAATTATCCCATAAAACTCTAGATGCTGGGGCAGCATCAGTGATCACTGGCACAGCTATAATGTCAGAGTCTTTTCTTCATGTAGGACACTATCTCCCACAGCTGCTGTTTACTTCAATCCTGCACAATGGGGATCTGCAAGATGGGCCCACAGGCATGTGGTTGCTTCCAGGCACACAGACACACACACACACACACACACACACACACACACACACACACACACACACACACACACCATCCTGGGTAAATGTAGAGTGCTTCTTAGTGAGCCTTATCATGCTGAGCCCTAGGGTATTCTCCCATGTTCTTCTCCCTGAAGGATGGATGAGTCAATGTCAATTGTGTATTCCCATTCTCTCTGGTATGCTCATCCAGCACTCAGGTCAATATCCTATCCAGTTTGTCTGGGTGGCAGTCAGGGGTTCATCACTATGTACATAGAGCTGTCTAATACCCTGTTTTAACATTCTGTCTGACATGTGATCATACCTATCAAGTCCAGACTTTCACTGAATGTCCAGATTTTTGCGTCATACGTTTGGTCTGTTCTTCATAAAAGTTTTGTTTTTCTGCAAAATCATTCAGGATTGAAGTGAAATGAAGTTACTAAATGATGACACACATTTGAGTTTCAGACTTCATATCCTTCAGAAAATACATGCCAATGCAAAATCTATTATTCTAACAACTTCCCAAATTATAAGAGCAGTGTTTAAAAATTATCCCTTATTTTCAACCTTTGATCCCCCCCTGTTATTTTTGGATTTGTCCAGATTTCTTGTACTTAGATGTTGAGAAGTATGAGACATGATACTGCATCTAATCTGTGATATCATATCTCATTTGTTGCATGTATAATGTCCATTTCAGAATCACCTTCATGGCTGACTTTTTCTATTTTTTTGTGTGTTCGTTATTTCTTGAGCTGATATGTTTCTATGTGTCATCTGTTTAAATATATTTGTTTGTGTTTTTTTGTCAGGGATTATTTGCCTAGGCCTCCACCTTTAAATGGATTTGATAACATGGATAATTCCAGTAAACAAAAATAAATAAATGAGAAGAAAAAAAAACATAAATCTGTGGGAGAAGCAGTGATGTATATGTTAATCTGTTATGTGTGTTCTATTTGACTTTATGGAACATGTTAAGGAGGTAAACCTAAAAAAATGCTTTGTGCACATTCAGATAAACAGGATAGTAGTAGTCTGTATATTCAAATAAAAGAATGATTTAGGAAACTGCAGGCATATTTTCTTGAGAATAATGTAAAAAATTAATTGTCAGAACTGTGTTGATTTATGATATATGATTTATAATCCCTTTCCGTGTTCTGATTCATTCAACAAAAAACATCATTTGAGTAAATATAATGTAGAATTTCTTGTGAGAAGACAAAATAAAAACAAGCCTTAGGCATTTTAGGCATTCTGAATTCCCAAATAGCATGATATCCATTTAATTTTAATTGAATAGAGGGATTAAAGACTAAATGGCATTTGCTGTACATGGGAATGTAGCACGTAGATTTTACTTCAGCTTGTGAGGTCACTCTCTCTTTTTTATCTGAATTATTATACTACTATAATGACTTTTTGTAAACACCCATCTGGTTGTGACTGCTTTTAGCTAGCTTGCCAAGGTGATGGAAAGTTGTTGCTTATTATTATGGTGTCCCTCCTGCCATTAGAATGAAATGTTGAGAATGTTTCTGCTGAGAAAAATTCCCTTTGTAAATGATCCTGATTAATCAAGTACTCACACGTGACATTTTGATATCAGGCTTGAGGCTGTTAGTAGGAGTAACAATTTATTTACAAAGAACATATCTAACAGCACAGGTAAATAACATTTAAAGCAGTATAGAGTTAATATAAACATGAATGCAGTAGTAAGCACTGGCAAACTAACCTATCAAAGCATTTTAAATGTTTCTTCACTGGTGTATATTGTGATATCAGCTTCCTTACAGCTAGCTTACAAGTATTTTGAAAAACAGGATTAAACACTTTGAGCAGATGGGGGTTAGTATAATGGTTAGGGTGCCTGACTCACAGACACAAGGTTCAGGGTTTGATTCTCAACCTTGGGAAGGAAATTGACTAGGCTTAGAATGGCACATTGAAGCATCTATCCTAGTAATTAGCTATGAATTTATGAAACCATGAATCTAAGGAAAATGAAAATATGGCAGGCCCCAGTGGCCTAATGGATAAAACATTGGCCTTCTAAGCCAGGGATTGTGAGCTAGAGTCCCATCGGAGGTGATGGAATCTTGATACAAGTAGAGTTTTGGGTTGAGAATTGGTATAATGGTTAAGGTGCTTGCTTCACAGTCACAAGGTATAGGGTTTGTTTCACACCTTTGAAAGGAAAACTGGCTAGGTTTAAAATGGCCGACAAGGACAGATACCCTAATATTTACCCATGAACCTTTAAACCTAAATGCATAGTAGCAAAGATATTTCAACCTGGCCCTGTCAACTAAGATGTTTTATCAAATCAGAAACATAGGAACATCAAAGAAGGAGAAAAAAGCATGACTATATCTGTAAAACAAACAGGATTAAAAGTAATTCTGCATTGCTATTCAGAATTCTCTGATGTTGGCCATAAAGGCTTGTCACATGACAAGGGAATAATCTGTGCTACCATGTGGCATATATACATCACAGCCAAACTTTAACACTGTGTTTCTTTCCCATTATTCACCAATGTATTAATAGTTATATCCTGGACAGGTGACAAACATAATTAAAAGGAAGACCCTACATGACATCACAGAATAAAATTAGTAGTCTAATTCTGAGACTTAAAAGGATGTACATGGCTCAGCAGACAATTCGTTGAAATTCAGAAACACCAACAACAAACTGTAAAATCTACAATAAAAAGTGGCAGGACCCAGAAACAGCAACTAGTTCAACTTTATTCACTAAAACAATCATGATAAGTGATTTCGTCTGTGATAAACATACTTCATCAGATGAAATACATTTGAATACTTCCATATTTAAAACACATCCCATCATCATGTGACTTCCAATATATCACATTTAAAGAGCCCACACACAATTGTAAGCATTGTATAATGCATCACATAATATTGACAGAACTACTTAAAACATGTTTAGAAAAGATGAAAAATTACCTACCAAGCTATTACAATAAATATTGATAAAATTTATATATATATATATATATATATATATATATATATATATATAAACACAAATCTCTGAAAAGCTTTAAGCTTTAAAACTAGCTGAACAGATATCAACTCATTTAAGCCTGAACTCACACTTGCATTACATTTTAATTGCAATCCCAAAGGACCACCACTTGGATTTTCAATCAAATTTATATATAGAGCCACTTAGAAAGGATACCAATGGATGTTTGCTGTCTGAAATATATAGGAAACCTATGTAGTCAAAAGATTTTCTCCATTTTGAATGTTATAATCCTCTCCAGCAGAAAAATAAAGACATTGTCGAAGAATGTTTTTTGTTAAAATCCATGTTTTTGGAACGTGGATTTCCTGAAGCCTTTATTGATTTATCTGTAGATGAAGCCATGTTTAAAAGACAGAACAATGTATATGTGCTTATTGTAAAACCACAGCTGATATCAGATATAGGATCATAGGAGGTTACTAGCCTAATGGCCCTGGGGCCCTTCCTAGCCTAGCCAAGAGTTTTTCCCCAAAAAGAAATCTCAGTCAGCACCTGTCGCACCTGTCAGTGAGGGAAATAGGAGGAACCCCTGGGACATATTTCTGGTTTCCCATCCATTCATCAAGGTTGCACTTGAAGAGAGTCAGCGAGGTGCTCTGTTTGGCATGTATGGGAAGTCTATTTCAGAGACAGGGCAGTCTTTGGGAGACAAACCTGTCTCTCCAACAGGTTTTGTTGATGTTGCATATTAAATTCAGGCATTTTGAGTGAGTAATTTGTGAGGAGTTAGACTTACTGATATAGGACCAAGTAGGCTGGGGGAGTCATCATTTAATGGGGGTCAGAACTGATGACTCGAATAAGTGGAATTGTTTCAGCTCTGAATGACAAGTACAAGAGTTCCTTTATCAACACTTTTTCTTTAGATCAGTCAGAGGTTAGAAGAATAATTATGAACAATTGTGTAATTATTAGGGAAGATCATGAGTTGGCTAACAAGTTAGGAGACAAGCCAACAATAATTTTCAGGAGAGGTAAAAACTTAAAACATTTCCTGGAAATGACTGTTATTTCTTCCTCAGACAATCAAGATTTTACTATGAAAAGATGTGGGGTTTTGTACAGCTTACCCCTATATAAAATATACCCAGGCATTTATTATCAATGGGAAGACATATCAGATGCAAGGTAATTATAACTACAATACAAAAAGAGTGGTGTATGCAGCCCTATGTGAGTCTTGCATTGCTTTTTATGTGGGCAGGATGGAAAGAGCATTAAAAGACAGGATAAGGGAATGTGTATGCCATTTCTAAAGTAAAATAAACAAATGCTTTGGCTAGGCACATTAAATTGCACCCTGCACTTTGTTTTAAATTTGTTGTTTTGGAGAAGTTGATTGAAAATCCAAGAGGTGGTCCTTTGTGGTTGCATTTGGACAAAAAGGAACTGCTGTGGCAATTGAAATGTAATGCAAGTGTGAGTCCAAGCTTAAATGAGTTGACATCTGTTCAGACAGTTTTAAAGCTTAAAGCTTTTCAGAGATGAATGTTTATATATATATATATATATATATATATATATATATATATATATATATTAAATATATATATCTGTGTGTGTGTGTGTGTGTGTGTGTATGTGTGTGTGTGTGTGTGTGTGTGTGTGTGTGTGTGTGTGTGTGTGTGTGTGTATGTATGTGTGTGTGTGTGTGTGTGTGTGTGTGTGTGTGTGTGTGTGTCTATATATACATATATATATATATATATATATATATATATATATATATATATATGTATGTATATATACATACATATATATATATATATATATATATATATATATATATATATATATATATATATATATATATATATATATATATATATATATATATATATATATATATATATATATATACATATATTTATATATATATATATATATATATATATATATATGTTTAGGTAATTTTTCATCTTGTCTAAGCATGTTTTTTAAGTGGTTCTGTCAGTATTATGTAAGGCCTTATACAATACTTATAATTGTGTGTGGGCTCTTTAAATGTGATACATTGAAAGTCACATGATGAATGGATGTGTTTTAGATATGGTGGAGTATTTAAGTGTATTTCATCTGATGAAGTCTATCACAGACAAAAGCAACAATCGTGGTTGTTTTACTGAATAAAGTTGGACTAGTTGCTGTTTCTGGGTCCTGCCACTTTTGAAGTGATGAACATTCATTGGAACTGTGATGGGTCCTTTCTCTGGGCCAGCAATTAAGGAGACTCAATCCTCACCACTGACTCTAGAGAGGGACGGTTACTAAGAGCAAATATGGTATCACAAAAGGAAATATTGTCAGCCTAGCTATCTGGAATTTTGTAAATAATTCTATGTCATTTGTGAATATTAACATGATTTATATAGAAATGTAACAAAAGGAGATACAGCCAGCCCAGCCATCTGGAATTTTGTAAGTGGTTGTGTGTCATTTGTAAATATCAACATGATTCATATGCCTATGTTACAAATGTATTAGAACTGTATGTTATGTGTATATTAAACTGCTGGTACAGAAGTGTGTGTTGAACAGGGTTTGTACAGCACTGAGATTAAAAGATGTATCCACAGTGCGCCCTATTGGAAAAGAACAGAAATGTATATACACTATTGTAATTGTGTAAATATAAATAGTTGAACAATGGAAACTGGGACATGGAGGGTTAACTTGCAAAACTTCAGAAAAATGGTTGAAATAAAATTTTATAACTGTGCCATTAAAGATGGTTTTGATGCAGCAAGAAGACAAGATATAGGTTCATAAGTTCATAGGTAGGTACTAGGCTATTGGCCCAAGGGCCTATGCAAGCCTAGCCAACAAGGTTCCCTGGCTTACGCCACCCAAGAAAGTTATTTTCCTGTGCCACTGTCGAGCAGAGACACAGAAGTGATCCCTGGGGTGTATTTCCTATTTCCCATCCACTCATCAAGATTTTTCTTGAAGAGTGCTAATGAAGAACTTTGCTTGACATAGATGGGTAGCCTGTTCCAGAGTATGGGAAGTCTCTGGGATAGGAATCTATCCCTCCAGCATGTCCTGTTTATTGTGGTGACAAGGTTTAGGTCCCTAGAGCGTGTAGCTCAGAGGGATTGGGATTTCCTTAGGTGTAGCATGTCCAACAGCTCTGGGTTTGACATAGCTTTATATGTTAGGCAGAGATCACCTCTGAGTAGGTGATATGCTATGGAGTAAAGCTGGAGTTTTTTGAGGCGATAAGTGTAGGGCATTTGTTTGAGTCCAGTAATCCTCTTTGTGATGTACTTCTGTGGCCTTTCCAGCTGCTGCAGATGTCTTGTGAGGTACATTCCAAAAGGGGCATTGTACTCTATAATGGGTCTAATGAGTGATGAGTAGAGGGTAACGATGACCTCTTTTTTCCTGGACAAGAACCCTTTTATGATGAGGTGTGCCACGTAGAAGGACTTCCTGACTACTGTGGTGATGTGACTATCAAAGGAGAGACTACTGTCTACCTGGGACCCCACGCATTTGGTGTCAAGTAGATTGCTGCCTATGTGGTAGTTCATGGGTACAGAGTTTTTACCAAAGGGGATGACACTGCACTTTTTGGCATTGAGCTTGAGACCATGGCTCTGACACCAGGCATCTGTCTCAGAGAGGCCCTTCTGTAGGATGTTCACATCATTTGGGGACTTGACTATGGCTCCTAGTTTGCAGTCATCTGTGAACTTCATTAGCCAGAGGCCTTCTGTGTTAGCCTGTACTTCAGAGAAGTAGTTACCAAACAGGAGCGGTTCCAGGATGGAACCCTGTGGTACTCCACTTGTCACTGGTTTGAGGTCACATTTGGAGTCTGCAACTTTTACAGTGTGGGTTCTGTCAGTGAGCCAGTTGGCAACCCATCATGTGATGTAGGGATTTATGCCTAGTTTATTGAGTTTAGCTATAATTCCAGAATGGGGGATGGTGTCGAAAGCCTTGGCGAGGTCAAGATAGGTTGTGTGAACCACTTTACCCTCATCTATGGCTTTGGTGACTGCCTCAAAGAAGTCGATCAGATATCTAAAGCAAAGGAGCCTTCTGCATTGTCTTGTAAGTGTTTTAATGTTTTATGTCTTCCAGCAGCTGCAAAGATCTGAGGGCTATATATTTTTCACAGGGAGATGCTAAATGCTGGCAGTTTCTAGCAATGGTGTCTTTCACCTAGTATAGTCAGATGACAAGAAGTGATGTCATGCTGCAAGTATCCCAGCAGCAATATTTGAGGTTTTAAGTTAAGAAGTCTCTGAGAGAGAGTGCATTTTGTATTTTGTCTTTGACCTGACAAGAATACCCACTCACCACATCTGCCTGCTAGCTCTGTAAGTAAGTTAACTAGGGTATAGTAATTTATTTTAGAAATAGTCAGGAATATAGCTGAGCTTAATTTAAATGTTTTTCTTTATTTATTTGAGACTGTCCAGCAATGTTGTTTTAAATATTTCCTGTGATTTTGAACTCTGATATTACTGTAATGATTTACTGAGTATTTTCTTGTTCTTTTATTATTCATTATTACATATATTTAAACATATCATTGTGGCTGATATTTGTAAGACATATTTAAGTTTTGAGAGTACTTGCATATTTATTTGGTGACACTGTGGGCCACTCCTAATAGCCTTGTTCTTGGTCAAATTACCATTTGGATTAATAGTAACATTACACAGTAGGTTAAGACACCCTTTGTTAAGGGCCCTAAAGTAGCTGATAAGGAGTGACTGGTGTCAGGGAAATCTACCTTATAGTCTGGGCAGAAGAGGGCATAGCTAGTAAACCTGTGTCAGCCTTTCTCGTGTGTGTGTGTGTGTGTGTGTGTGTGTGTGTGTGTGTGTGTGTGTGTGTGTAAATCAAACCTCAAAGTGTATGTGTATCAGCTACTTGGGCAGGGGCACAAAGCATTGGTTGGACAGAGAGGGTGCTGGAGGTCTTGGCTTGGTCACTCAGCTGAGGTCTCAACTCTATAGCTGTGCCAGTGAGGAGTCTTACTGGGGATGTAGAGAAAGAGGGAGAAACCATCCCCAGACTGACTGTGGTCTCTATGTCCTCTTAAGGGAAATTGCACTTTACTGTGTGTGTACTTGTCCAATGTACATCCCCCACTGGTGCTAGTGGTGAGGTTGGGGCTCCTTGATTACTGTTGCCATTAGTGGTGCATCACAGATAGATTCACACAGTATTTTCAGATGCAGCTCCCTGAACCAAGCACAATTTCCCTTAGCAAACAGGGAGCAAGCTCCAGACCTGGTGCTGGACTCTCCTTCTCCCTCCAGACCTATATAAAACTCCACACTAACCACTTTGGAGCTCTATGTCCCTGTTCTCAGTAGCTGACACACACACTCATGGATATTTGAGTTTCACACACACATATGTACACCAGGGAAAAGCTTGGACAGATTTACTAGTTGTGCCATTTTCTGCCCAGACTCTGAGGTAATTACACTGCCACCAGTCAGTTACCTTAAGGCTCTTACAAAGGGTATCCATTTATACTGTGTAAAATTAATACTAATACAAATGGTAGAGTGTGACCAAAGCAGCAAGGCTTTCAGGAGTGGCCACAGTGTCACTAAAATAAGCATAAGTACTCTCAAGATGCTACAAGTATTCTCTCAAGGACCAGCCACAATGAAAGGTATTAAAATATTTAATTATAAATAACAAAACAGAAAACAGGAGAAGACTGAATACAATAAACAATAGAGTTTCAACCACAGAGATATAAAAATTATACAGTTGGATAGTTTCTCACATATGCAGAAAACAATACTAAACTATTCTCACTAAATGTCTCTAACGAATTACTGTTCTCTGACTACTTACTAAAGCAAGGCAATCTGATGTGTGCTGAGTGTCTTACCACAGCAAAAGCCAGATTATGTCTTTCTTTGTATGTATGGATTTTGTGAGATATATAGTCTCTCAGGTCCCAAAGTGCTGCTGCAAGAGTTCCAAAGACACCAGATGCTGGTTAGAGGATGGCATCACCTCTGGTCAACTGACGCTGGTACAATACACACACACAGAGCTTTGCTAAGATCTGTGGCAGCATCTAAAAGGTATAACACAATTTTAAACTTTCCACCCATCCAGGGTTCTCTGATAAACATACACATTTGATCAGTTACAACAATGCAACCCCATTTATATGCATACATTATTTTTGTCCAGCAGGACCTACTGTTGATACATTTTTAACACAAGTAACTTGACAAATATATTTTTAACTCAAACATCTGTACATAATGCCAAATAACATATATGTTTTTTACAAAACCTAGCTAGTTATGCTGGCATATGCAAACATGTACTGCCCTACTCTCCTGACACACATGACCCTACCTCATAACATCATAGGTACCTTTGAAGACTTCCTGTACTCCAACATGAACAGAAACATGCACCGGTTTCTGAAAGATGCCAACACTGATGACCACTAATGACCTATACTTGATATATAGAATATAAACTGTAGGCAAAAATCATAATATGTATTGGGTGACAAAAAGACAATGGAACAGGCCCTTTTCAAAGATAAAACTTGAGTCCTAGTAGCTGGAACAACAGCAGGGTCTTCCACTATTGAAACATGCAGTTTTGCTCCCTCATTGATTTCCAGGATTATCCAAGGTTGGTCTGAAGTCTGTACAGATAGAGGTATTTTCAAAGGTTCCCTTTTATGAGCATCAGCAATTTTGGAGGTTATGAGGGCACTTTTATTGCAAACAACAAGTCTCTTTATATGGAATCACCAGAAAAGTTATGCCAGGCTCAATAAACTTCTCAACGGTACTGTAAGCATGATTCTTCTTTCTTTTTCTAAGATTCCACTGCCTTTTGTGCTGCTTTTTTCATTTGTCATATTTTTCACTAGTTCCAAAAAACTATCTTGGGTTTTTCTTGAATCTTAGGATGATGTTTAATTAAACAGACAAAAAAAATCAATAATTTCATATCTTCTGTTTTTCAGTCTTAGTGGCCCGTTAATTTTAGTATGATGATCAGATTCATCCTTATAATGGTATGCTCTGGAGCAAAAAGATAAGAAAGGGGTTAGTATAATGGTTAAAGTATTCACTGCACAGACACAAAGTATAGGATTTAATTCTCATCATTTGTGTGTGGGTTTGGTGCAATGGTCACGGTTTTTACCTCACAGGTGCAGGGTTTGGTTCTGACTTCTGACTGTTGGCAAGGCTTAAAAAGGCCCTTCAGGGCAGTTAGCCCAGTATTCACCTATGAATCTGTATTGACTGTGGTATGTTTTAGAAGCTGTTTGCCTAATACAAGCACATTTTTGCACATTTCTTTATCACATTCAAGTACATATTCTTGTTGTTCATCAGTAATCTTAAGAACACTCCAAATCAGGAAAAAGCATTGAAGACAAGGAATTTATCCAAAAAAAAAAAAACAATAAATCAGAGCATATACAACAATGCAGCTTATGTGGGTCTATATCATAACAACGACGTTACAAAATCTTGAATACCTGTTCATCACACATAAGTGTTGAGCGTCCTTTTCAGCGAATGGCAACATCATCGATTTCTTTCCAAGGGAAAGAAATCGATAGGCCAACTAAGCACGACACAATTTAACAAACACTATGAAGTTGGGGACAAAGCCCCCCACATCCCCCGATGTGGGGGGGCTGTGCCCCCACACCTCTCTAACTATACTAACTCTGCGATCACACTACTGCAGGGGAAAAGGGCAGATTTAAAACAATGGCCAACCAAAATCGATGATGTGGCCATTCGCTAAAAAGGATGTTCAACACTTATGTGTCGATGAACAGGTACTCGAGATTCTGTACCTTTGCCATTATGATACAGACCCGCTTATGTACAGGTGATAATTTACTACCTACATTAGTACCTATCAGTTTTGAAATCGCACTAGTTCCTCATGGGGAAAAGACACTGCTTGACCCAAGATATCTTATTCAAAGAACAACAGCTTCAAGAAAAGGAATTTGTGGCAAAAAAACCTCAAAGGGAAGAAGATGACAAGGAAGAAATACTACTGAATGGGCAGGTAAGTAATACTGTGGATTCCACATTGATGGACACATTCAATTTGAGTGATTGTCTGATGATACCAACTACGATAGGTCTTGCTGGTTAACAAACTTTATTTGACTTTAACTTGTCATCTGAAGTTGGATCAGTGAACATTTCAACTGACTTATTGAATTTAGTTAATGGTGAGCTCTTTCCTAATGGGGATATTTCAAGTGACTCATTGAATTTGTTTAATGTTGACCTTCTTTCTAATGTAGAAGTTGCAGCAAGCTTTGTTTCTATTACTGGCATTAATAATGAAAATGCTAATTGTTCAACAGTTAACATTAGTTGTGCCTTGTCTAAAGACAGCATTATTGCTAATGTCATTCATAACGAGTTTGTTTTATTTAGCTGATGGTACTGATTGTGCGGATACCACTAGTACTATTTATAATGAAAGCGCACTTTGTTTAACAGCCAGTACTGATGGTGTTTATGATATTTTCCTTTGTGATAGTAAAGACAATGATGATGCAGTACAAAACAGTTATTTCCAAGCAGCGCATACCGAGGTTGTTTTTGGCACCTTGTCTCGAGTCAAAGGACAAGATGATGATTTAATACAAAATAATTTATGTCAAGAACACCTTAGACCTGTTAATTTTAACACTGCTGAAGGCAATAAGACCAATTTGAACTGTGATACAGCAAATTACATTAATGGGTCTGGGTTGTTGAATACAGAGGTTAATTTTAAATTCTACCCACTAGACAACAGTTTTAATGCTGAGACCAATTTGGTCTCAAATGATCCTGGCAATATACCGGTTTGCATTCAAAACTCAAGCAAGAACTTTACTATTTACAACTTTTCCAGCTTTAATGTTTCTACTAAACATGCTGCTGTGCTGTGTAAGGGCCTGAGTTTTGTACCTGCTAAAGGATCTAATTTAGCGAAGGTCTTAATCGACCTCAAATTGTTTACATGTAAACTGAACTTGGCCCTCTGGTTCAAGTCTGAATCTTTGAATTCAGTACTACATACCAACAATGCTCCTAAAAAAAAAAAAAAAAACAGTTTGTTTAACCCCCCCCCCCCTTGACCCTATTTGAAAAATTATGTGAAAAAGAAATTCGGAAGATATGTTTTGACAATGTTAAAAAAGGTGGAAGTCAAAATCTATCAAATGATGAGGAGGCACTCTTTAAAGAATTGTATAAAAATAAAACTGTTGGGGTGATGAAACTGGACAAGGATGGGGGCATGGTTATAATGGATGTGGAAGACTACAACAACAGAATGTTTGAACTACTTTTCACGGACACCTATGTACAAATTTTGACAAATGAGTTAAACGTAGCATATTCCAAAATAGATGTTTGCCTTTATGACATGTTAATGCAGAGACAAATTGATACTAATACATACAACTATCTCTGCAACAAGCACCCAGTAGTTGCAGGTATCTTTGGAATACCCAAAATTCACAAAGATATGTCCAATCCGGTTCCACTTCATATCATCGAATTATCATTTCATCGAATTGCAAACCATCGAGACCAAATCGTCAAAAACCCATTTCATCGAAAACTCATTTCATCGAATCTCAAATCATTGAAAACTATGAAGCAACCAGAAATAACATTCCACAATGTTTCTACTCCACCCTCCACACCCCCCGTAATTAAATATACCAACTCCAAGGTCGCACTACAGTGGGGTTAGGAAATTACCTTTTTCCCCCACTGTAGTGCAACCTTGGAGTTGGTATATTTAATTACGGGGTGTAAGGAGCCCACATGGGGGGTGCAGGGGGGCTTGCATACACATAGTACAAAGTGTCTGGGATGTTATTTGTAGTTGCTTCATAGTTTTCAATGATTTGAGATTCGATTATATGAGTTTTCGATGAAATGGGTTTTCCACGATTTGGTCTCGATGGTTTGCAATTCAGTGAAATGATAATTCGATGATATGAAGTGGAACCGTCCAATCCACCCTTAATACATATTGTGGAAGCTGGTAGGAGCAAGACCTTCTATATAGCTAAGTTTGTGGACAGTTTGCTTAGATCATCGGTCAACGTAGTATTTGTAGGGATTCCTGGGACTTTTTATCCAGGTTAGCTACACTCAGGTTTTCCAACGATTGTATTCTGGTCACCACTGATGTGCAAAATTTATATTCAGTCAGCCACACAAGGAAGGACTTAATTGGTTGGAAACTATGCTTTATGATGTGGGTGTCGTGGATATGAATGACATCACTATGGCCATTATACTTATGGAACTAGTACTGGAAAATAATTTCCATTATTTTGAAGGTCAGTTTATTTAAACAAGCAAGTGGAGTGGCCATGGGGGCCTCTTGTGCCCCCAGTTTTGCCAATCTTGTCATGGCAATTTAGGAGAAACATTTTGTATTCAACAGCTCCTTTACTAACTGTTGGACATTTTATACCAGGTTCCTGAATGATATTTTTATCATTTGGGTTGATTCAGTGACCAAACTGACTGAATTCCTGGATTATATTAATGGCAGTTCACCCTTTCTAAAATTCAATCATTCTTTTGACAAAGATAGAATGGCATATTTGGATATTATGGTCATCAAAGATTACACTAAGGGCTGTTTTTGCTCCAACATTTTTCATAAAAAGACATTCTCCAACTCATATCTCCATTTATACAGCTGGCACCCCAGTTTTCAAAAAAGAGCGGTGGTTAAAGGACAATTAGTCTGATTAGCTCATATGATTTCAGAAGATTATACTTTCATTATGGAGACAGGCAGATTATTAGACATGTTCACTAAACATGGGCACCCATTGGACATTCTGGTGTCCATCAAGGACGAAGTATGTGAAAAAAGGAGAAGGGGATCTGTAAACCTTTGCTACCAATCAATAAGGACTTCTACCATGGTCCAGAAATAGACAGGAAGGTTGACATTAATGAACAGATATCTAGTGTACCTTTTGAACGTTCTTTAAAAGTTACTTTTTCCATCAATAGTTATGACATTTTAGATGTAGTGAACACATTTTGGCCAATCATAACAACTATTAATGAAGGTAAAGATTTGTTTGGAGACAAACCTAGGGTGGTTTTCAGGAATGGTAGAACTTTCAAGAACCACCTAGAAATTAGAAATGATTGTAAGTGTGGCAGTAGACCTAAAGGTATGTTCAAATGTAACCACTACAACTACTGTCAGCATATATTGGTAGGTGAGTCATTCTCCATCAAACATTGAAAATGTTTGGTCAAAAACCATTTAAATTGTTCAGCTAAGGGGGTGGTGTATGGAGCACTCTGCCAATGTTGTATGGCACTTTATATAGGTAAGATGTGTCATAAGTTAAAAGACAGACCCCCAGATTCTCAAAAGCTTGCACAGAGTGCAAGATTGGTGCAGGAGCTCAAGCAGGCAATATGTCTGCCATGCAATCCAGGAACAGCCTGCAGGGGCATGCACGAGCGCTCCTGCACTAATCTTGTACGGACTAAGTCCTGGTATGCAAATCACCCCATTTGCAGGTGAAATCCATGCAAATGAAGTGATTTTGCAATCCAGAAAGCTTGCAACAGTCCGTGCAAGACTACTGCTATCTGCAGAAATGTACTCGGTTAGTAAACAAGTACATTTCAGCAAAATCCAGAACGGAGCCATGACAGCTCCAAATAAAGGCTGCATATCATGTAGTAAGCATGCTAATGGCCAAGTATAAGGCCTTTAGCACTGCAAACATAAATAAATACAAAAATCAACTTTTAATTTTTTTTTTTTTTTGCAGATCTCGGCTGTTTAAGCATAGGGCAGCAGCACACAAACGGGATTGGGGTGAAAATAATAAAATATACCCAAAATAAGCAGTCTAACTAAAATCACTATTCTGCCATGCAAGTCAATAGCAAGCAGAAGACAAGCTGGCCAGTGAGTAGTGGTTGCTAAGGGGGGAGGCTCAGTGTGAGACATGTAACTATGCATTAGCAGGCAATCCTATGCAAATGAGGGGAAGGATAGTGAATCCCAGTTTTCCCCAACATGTGAGTCAGGTCCCAACAGTGTAAGAGTAGGAATAGCTTGGAGCAAGCCTAGGAGGTAGGTGATATCATGGGGGTGTGTGTCAGGCATACTGTAAGTGGATTGGAGTCCTGTGGCTCGGTTTTGCTCCTAGCTTAGCACAGCTAAGCTAGGGGTGTGTGTCTAAACTTGCTTAGCACTCTTTACAAAGCCTAACGGGTGTGCGCACTGTGCACCGGGTTTTACAATAAGAAAAAAGAGGTTAAACCAGAAAATAGCAGCAGTGTGCACATTTGAGCACTCTGTTTCCACGGCGCGCACATGGGCTTAAACAGGAAGGCAATGGGAAGGGAAAACATCAGTATGAAGGTAACCAAGAAGAACTAGCTTAGATGGCAGGTGAAATGTATCAGAATCAGCCAATTATACAGGCAGCAGACCAGCCCAGCCCAGAACACTACTATAAACCTATAAACTAAGCAAACACCTTCCCCTCTGATTTTTCCCACACTCTATACCACCGGTGTAAACAAGAGGGAAACCTTTAAAACTCACAACAGCAAAATGATAGGGGCTGCAATAGCTATCATACACCTTTTGGAAGAGGCTGAGGGTGGTGAGGATCTGAATGCTGAAGACCAACCCACAGTGAGGAGACGGAGAAGAGTGCATAGACCCAGGGCAATCTACCAGGGGCTACATGAGCTGGAGATAGTGGAGCACTATAGGGTGGACAGGGACCTCCTACAGCAAATTGTTGAGCTGTGCCAGCCACGCCTGACACACAGAACTAACAGAGTAAACTCATCCCAGTGGATACCAAGGTATATGTAGGCCTAAGAATACTAGCTACAGGTACCTTCCAAAGGCCAAATGGGGATATGATGGGGATTTCACAGGCATCAGCATCCAGGGTACTCCCTCAGTGCCTGGATGTCATGTCAGCACATGTCTGTGAGCATGTATATTTCCCCAACACCCATGAGGTGTTGGCCAGCAATATGCAACTGTTCCACCAAATAGCAGAATACCCTGAGGTGGTGGGTGTAATAGACTGCACGCACATATGCATCAAAGCACCACCCAGTGAGCAAAGTAAGGTCTACATCAACCACAAGGGCTTCCCCTCCATCAGCTGCCAGGTCATGTGCGATGCCCAGGGCATAATAATGAATGTGTGTGCTGGCTGCCCTGGAAGCTGTCACAGTTCCCACATCTGGCATCTGATGCAGCTGTACCAGAGATCTGCCAATGAGGACATCCCTCATGCTCACCTAGTGGGGGATGCTGGATACGCACTGGAGCCGTGGCTGATGACACCCATCAGAAATGCACACACACCCAAACATGAACTCCATAATGAGGCACATTCACAGGCCAGAATTATAGTAGAGTGTGTATTTGAGATACTCAGGTCACGGTTCCGGTGGAGCCTTGCAGTACTCACCAGCTACATGTACCCAAATTGTCCTTGTATGTCCCATGCTACACAATATGATCCTGTGGAAACAGCTTCAGCTGGAAAAACACGGGGCAGGGCCACACAGACCTCCACCATTAACAAGGCCTGCACAGGCACAGAGTGACTCGGAGGAGGAGGAACCTTAGCCTGCCCAGTAGGCAGAAGGAGACATACCCAGTATGCCCTGGCCTTGGCAAAGAGGCAACGCATAGCACATACACTTACACAGGAGGGACCCAGGGAATAAAACCTCTCTCCAATTCTCACATACAGTAAAAGGGATGCCAAACATTACACTACCTTTGCCTAACCATGTGTAGGGAGTGTACTATGTGCATCCGACATAGGCAGCCCTGCAGCACCACCCTCACTACTGGGACATCCACAAGATAAGTGACTCACACATGCCAGTCTGGGCAGGTTACATACCCAACAACAGTCACAGCCAGCAGGACAGGTGTAGGCAAACACAAACAAAGGCTGTGCTATGGCCTCTGAATGAGGCCTATAGGTAACCCCCCAGGTCTACACAGACAGACTGCAGCAGGTCAGGCAGTAGGATGTCAGTTCTGAAGGGTAGGAAGTCAGAAACTAATATATAGGTAATTAAAAGCTAAGATCTGTAGTACACTGGTATGCCTCTAGCCAGCACGATAGTTAAGACTACAGACTGAAATGGAGTACCTGACATACCAGTACAGTCCTAGCAAATTTGTACAACTGTCAGGTGTGCCCCCCCATCCGACATAGAAATGTAGTCGCAGTCAGATGTGCCCCAACCCTGTGTAGAAATGTAGAAATAGTCAGGTGTGCCCCCCCATCCCAGGTAAACATATAGTAACAGTCAGGTGTGCCCCCCCCCACAATCCTGTGTAGAAATGTAGAAATAGTCAGGTGTGCCCCCCATCCCACATAGACATATAGTAACAGTCAGGTGTGCCCCCCCAAATCCTGTGTAGAAATGTAGAAATAGTCAGGTGTGCCCCCCATCCTATGTAGACATATAGTAACAGTCAGGTGTGCCTCCCACAATCCTGTGTAGAAATGTAGAAATAGTCAGGTGTGACCCCCATCCCACGTAGACATATAGTAACAGTCAGGTGTGCGCCCCCACAGTCCTGTGTAGAAATGTAGAAATAGTCAGGTGTGCCCCCCATCCTATGCAGAAATGTAGTAACAGTCCTTGCCAAATGATCGATGGATACCCTGCAGAGACAGCATGCTACCTGTAGGTGTACAACACAAAGGTCGGCACTGCAGTACAAACTACCTGGACTCGATCCACACATTCAATCCAGATGGCCATACTGGGCATGCTCACACAGAGTAATGAAGGCAATGTCAGTCAACAACATACTGAAAGGTCATACTGGGCATGCTCACACACTATGAAGGCCATGTCTGCAAACACCAGTGGACCAGGCATATCTGGCAGCCACAGATGTTAGTGCAGACACTCCTCAGCATGCACCACACAGGCTTTGCACACACAGGGGATAGAAATACAGGCATAAATGTAAGGACTACACAGGGTAGCCTACAATTGAAATGCTCTACTTTGGTAAGGCTGCTGATGTCATCCACCTAGAAATACATCCCTGGAAAATTTGTACCCCAGTTGTCTCTGTGGTGCATCCCATAACAGCATACTTCTGTAGTGTGATAAATTAGCTCAGTAGGAGTTCTAATCCCAGCCTTGACAATTGTGTGTGTGTGTGTGTGTGTGTGTGTGTGTGTGTGTGTGTGTGTGTGTGTGTGTGTCTGTCTGTGTATAGAGCAATTCTTTTTAGGGTGGTCACACTCCCTACAATTGAAATGTTGCACTTTGGTAAGGCTAGGTGTCATCCACCTAGAAATACATCCCTGGAAAGATTGTAGCCCAGTAATCTCCATGACGCATCCCATAACTTTGTCTGCTGTAGTATGATAAAATAGTTAAGTAGGTGTTCTAGCCCCAGCCTTGGCAACTATGTGTGTGTGTCTGTCTGTGTAGAGAGCAATGCTTTTTAGGGTAGTCACACACCATACAATTTGTATGCCCTACTTTGGCAAGGCTGCTGATGTCATCCACCTAGAAATACACCTCTGGAAAACTGTAGCCCCATAATCTCTGTAGTGCATCCTGTAACTGCATACTGCTGCAGTATGATAAATTAGATAGGTAGCTGTTCTACTCTCTAACATAGCAGGTGTGTCTGTCTGACTCTGTCTGTGTAGAGATCAATGCTTTTTAGGGTAGTCACACTCCATACAATTTGTATGCTCTACTTTGGCAAGGCAGCTGATGTCATCCGCCTAGAAATACACCTCTGGGAAGGCTATAGCCAGGTAATCTTTGTAGTGCGTGCCGTAACTGTGTATTGCTATAGTGTGATATAGACCTCTGTTAGGGGTTCTATATCCACACATTTTGGTTGTGGATGTTTTGTGTGTGTTTCAATGTCTGTGTGGGGAGCAATGTGTTTTAGGTGAGTCACACTCAGTACATGTCCAATGGCCTACTTTGGCAGTCCTGCTGATGTCATCCAATGTGAAATACACCTTTGGGGAAGGAGCTCTCCAGTAATCCCTGTGGTGCGTCCTATAGCATTTCCATGCTATAGTGTAATATAGATCTCTGTTAGGGGTTCTATACCCCCACATGTCTGTTGTGGATGTTTTGTGTATGTTTTAATGTCTGTGTGGAGAGCAATGCATTTTAGGCTAGTCACACTCAGTTCATGTCCAATGGCCTACTTTGGCAGTCCTGCTGATGTCATCCAATGTGAAATACACCTTTGGGAAAGGAGGTCTCCCGTAATCCCTGTGGTGCGTCCTATAACAGCTCTATGCTAGAGTGTGATATAGACCCCTGTTAGGGGTTCTATACCCATACATGGCTGCCAAGTGTGTCAAGGTGTGTGCATCCCTGTGACTGACAGTGTGGCTGTGTTGTCACTGGCACCTGGTCATGCGGACAGGCACGTATACTACACCTACTGTATAGCTACCATATCCCTGTTGCAGATGTCACTCACCAGCACATATATGTTCTGAGGGCTCCTCACCATGTAACCTATGTGGCGCATCCAGTTACTGCATGGAAATATAATAGCACTGATAGTAACTATGGAGTGATTGCAGTGGCCTACAGAGGGCATGGCACCCTGTCCATCTGTCCAATAGGCACATACATGCAGGCAGTGCACCTTCCTCATGTCCCCCACTGGACACCTGCAACACCTGTGGTGCCATCACATGTGACCCACAAAGGGCATACCATGCCTGAAAACATGCCCTGTATGGACAGATACCACTAACACCAGGGAATGCTGTTAGCATGCTATCAATGTAGGTGCAAGGTAAACTTGCTGTCCATTGCCAGTTCCTGCCACAGGTGGCCAAGACTGGCACATCTGATGATAATCAGTGTACACAACATGGGCCCAACACCCGAGGTACAGTTCCACATGTCACTGTACATGCATGTGGGAGGTGTGCAAATCCCAGACACTGTCCATGTCATGGACTAGGGAACACATACATGGCAAGCGATGCACAGCATTGGTCACATGCAATAGCCACCCAGATGACTAGATGGTGGATACAATACCCACCTGTGTGGGCAAATGCAGAAACCAAAGGCCTGAGCCACAATGCAGACCATTGTCATGTGGCCTGATGCCAAGATATACTCATCACCTAGCCTTATATAGCTATCTGGCACACTCGACCACCACACACTCATGAAGAATTGCACCCATGCATATCAGTACTTGCACCATGTGTGTGTGTGTGTTGTATGATGCGTATAATCACATTCACACTCACTACAACCCCCATTGGCATACTGAAGCATGCTGCCTAATGCCAGACAACTCCCCATACTCTTTGCCCATATAACCTCCGTATGACCCCTGTGGTGCATGTGATACCTGTACAGTAATGTGTTGAGGCAATCTCACTAGTGATGAGTTGTATTCCTGGCCCTGCCAAGTGTGTCAATATGTGCATCCATGTGACAATGGGGCTGCGTTGTCGCTGGCACCTGGTCATGCAGACAAGCACGTGTATTACACCTTCTTTATAGCTACCATATCCCTGTTGCAGATGTCACTCACCAGCACATATATATTCTGAGGGCTCCTCACCATGTAACCTATGCAGCGCATCCAATTACTGCATGGAAATATAATAGTACTGATAGTAACTATGGAGTGATTGCAGTGGCCTACAGAGGGCATGGCATGCTGTCCATCTGTCCAATAGGCACATACATGCAGACAATGCAGACCCTGCTATATATGCAGGTCAGGGGTTTGATATCCTGTGCTGGTAGGTGTGTGAAACAAACATGCTTAGGTTTTACTCTCCCACCCCTCCCTGAGTTGTCTTTGACTCTGTCTGCCTCTCTCACTCCCTCTCTGGTGGATGTGGAAACATAAATCTGCTTTGCTTAGGCAGCAGTATGTGTATTTTAAGTGATGCTCATGATCAGCTGATGGCATCTGCACATATTGCAGCCCTCCTCTAGCTGATTGCATGTGGAAAAGCTGTGGTAACATTCCCATAGCCAATTGCATGAAAGCACACTCCAATATCTAGGAATACTATGTTGGTGTTGGGCGTTTCCATTCCTTATGAGCAGAAACTCGATCTGTTGTTTGACAAACAGCATCTCAGATGGATTGAGGATTTACCTCTAACAACATACACTGTGGAAACAGGGCAACACACAGGAGGGGGATGTGCCTGACCTGACTACAGACTGCAAGTGCTGCTATACTGCATTTGGAGTAATGTTGGTTTAACAGGGTGTGTGTGGATATGGCTGTCCTACATGTTGCAATACCTGCCATATCAGTGCTCTGTGTATGAGGAATCCCCATCTGTAGGGTCATCTGCAGATTGGGCAGTGTGTGGTGCCTTTGGTTTCATGTGTTATCCACAGGGCACCTATCTGTGAACTGCAGATGGTAGTGTGAGGATTGCAGTCTGTAGATGGTGGAAACATGACAGTTACTGACTTCATATCCCTCATAGGGCATATGTTGTAACAAACCGCTGTTACAACAGTAAATGTATGAGGTTATCACAGCAACATGTCAATATTGGCCCTGTGTATGTGCTTCCAGCCACACCTCTGTCAACCTTTGTACATATGTCAAGCATTAAGAGGTGCATATGTGTTGTACACCATAATTAGTGACGTCATATCTGATAAAAAGCCAGTGAGATATCAGGCTGCTACACATGTTATGTACATTAGGGATTATATTTGATGACATAATCTGGACATTCTGTGATTGTGTGTACAGTACTGAGGTCTGTGTACATATGGTGAATGTCGACAGTGTGTGTAATGTTAATATGTACTTTGGCCTGTGTACAGACTGTGATAGATGTCATTGTTCTTGTTCCTGTCCTATTTGATGTTACATGCTGCTCCACTGTATGTTACCATATCAGCTTACATGTTTGTAGGACCATACACACACATATCCCATACCAGAAATAGGCATCGGACCACATTGCGTAGCGGCCCAGGATATGTAGGGTTTGTGTGTGAGTGGCACATATGAGGATGGTGTTAAACAGATAGTCAATATACTGTAGTAATATGCTAGCGTACCATATGTGGCTGCGTTCACACTGGATGTAGCTATGCACTGCCATACAGGTGTATCTTCCCTGTGCTGTGACATGCCTGTAGAGCCTGCTATATATGCAGGTACATGTGCATTTCCCCATAGGAAATGTAGGCCAGTGTTGAGCCAGTCTGCCTGTAGCCTGCGCAGTGCTTTGTTACATGCCTAGCAGCTTAATGTACTTACCCAGTGAAATGTCATGTCCAGATACTTGCCAGATGTACTGCTGCTGGGCCTCCCTTAACAGTCACGTATGCCAGACAGAACAGTGGGATGCTGTACAGATGTATGCCAATATCTAGTGGGTAGTATGTGGCCATGGCACCTCTGTACCAGCTATTAGTATGTGTTAGGACAGACAGGGGTGTGTGAATGCATAACCTCTAGGGGCATATGTATACCAGTCATTACATGTTATACCCATCTACATGGCTGTTAACATCCACATTGTCAGACTTCGTCCACATGTTTTGCACTAAGAGGTTCTGTGTATACCTCTGGACTGTCCAGAGTTTGTCAGAATGTCCACATATATTGGCCAATATCTCTGCTGTAGTCCACAGTAGCATTATGTGCTAGCAGCGGTACTGTACTATGATGTCCTTAGGATGTCTGTCAGTAGCCAATGGCGCACATGTGAAAAGCAGATATGACCTCCCACACACACCATGTCTGTGAAGACAATCACTATTACAGTAGCAATAGTCTACTGATATACCTGCTAGACATACCTGACATGCGCTTGCACTATGTAATTGGGACTATAGGGGCTGAGGTAGGCCTACACTCCATGTTCAGGGCATATGGTGGAAATATATGTATATATAATTATCCAGATATCTATATATATATATATCTATATATATACATATACATATACACACCCAGATATATACATACACAGAGCGATATATGGCTACACATATACAGATAGTGATACATATGCACATATATGTATATCACACTGCCATTCCTGCCAGCAGTCCACTGATGTTGTATCCCCCACACATACGGTGGGGCTGGGGCCATATATGTGTGGGCTTTACCTACACCATACATGTGTGCCCATATGCACTCCAGAGGCCACTGTATGTAACAGTGGTATACTGGCTTGTATTATTGAGTCTAGGGGGATGCACCATAAATAACCCAGGATGTTACAATATGTGGGGGTATCGGGGTGAGCTGCCTTAAGGTTTCTGGATGTACAGTACCGTAAAATTCACCTATATTTACATTACTTACATAAATTGGGTTAATGCAGGCCTACTGCCTCCTGCCATACAGACTGTTCTGTTTGTCAGTGTGCTTGTGATGCTGTCAGTAATGCCTTGTTATATAACAGTTACATCCCATTTTGTCAACTGAAGTCTTTACCACCTAGTGATTGTGTACAGAGTGTAGATAAAGGCTGCTGAACTATATACCTGCATTACTTACTGTTGATTGTTTGGTATCCTGTGGCCCAGTCTGTCTTTACTATTGTACTATTTGAAGGGCTTGGCCTGGACAGCAACAGTTGTGAACCTTTTACAGACTACTGTATTAGTATAACTGTTTCACAATTGCATTACTCTGTTTATATGAATGTCAGTGTCTGAACAGTTATATCACTTGGCATATAAATCTGTAGTAGTACACAAATAATGGTGTTCCATTTCTGCAGACCTGTGTGTGGTGTTTTGTCCTATGACCTCTCTGTGGTTATATGTTGCAAGCAACAACTGTCATTTGTATGGGTGGCGCATCCAGTGTCCAGTCATTAAGGTGTTAACTGTAGGCATAGTGGCTGTTCCATATTGTGTGCACCTACTACATAAGTATCTTACTGTACATATCTCTGCGTGTGTATGTGAAGTCACATGTGTATATATATATATATATATATATATATATATATATATATGTGTGTGTGTGTGTGTGTGTATCTGCATATATGTGTCTGTGTATATCTATCCTGGGGATGTTGATAGCTTCCACTATTTACATTTGCTATGGGAGCCAGACTGTACTGCATGATATATTACCAATACCAGCCTGACATCCTGCAGGTGGGATGTAGTACTGTTAACATCTTGCGCCCATGTCATGTCAGGTCCTGGTTGTGGGATCTGCAACACATGGTAATGTATTGCAGGGCAGACGTGTTTGGCTGTGGGGGGTGGGTATACCTATTCGTGCAAGACGTCTATTGTTTGGGGCCTCTCAACCCCATTAACGGTGCATGTGGACATATATGTTTTAGTTAATCTAGCATTGTTATCTACAGATGTATGGCCATATATACGTATATATATATATATATATATATATATATATATATATATATATATAAAACTAAAATTAACCGCACTCAAAAAATTTTGAACGAAGAGAAGAAATTTTAACTAAGAACTGAACTTCGTGACAATAAAAGCATTCAAAAAAATAGTAAATCACACCAACAACTCTTGTAGAACTTTAGCGCTTTCGTCTTATTTATTATCAAGACTTCTTCAGAAAGACATGTTTCATAAGTATGAGCAACCATTTTCACTTCCTTTATATACATTAGTTCTAGCAGGGCATTTAAATTAACAACAGTTCCTTTCCAATAGTAAAGTGTGAACAAGCAGGGTGCTGTGTGCATTTTCATTAACATTACAATCGCAGTTGCATAAGGTAAATTAGTCAGACAGTAATAGCCTTGTGGTGCCGTGTGCATACTAAAAGGGATTGTGTGCAAAAAGGGATTGTGTGCAAAACAGGGGATTGTGTGCAAAAAGGGACTGTGTGCAAAAAGGGATTGTGTGCAAAAAAAAAAAAAAATTATGGGGAAACCGGGAAGGATGACAGTCATGCTGTGATGATTCTAATATAAACACATAACTTATGAGTCCTTGCCTCCAAAGGTAAGTAAAGAAGGGAACGGAGGAAGGTGGAGGAGTCAGTTAGAGAGTCCTACTATGCTTTGGTATCGATGTGTATGTAGAGTAATGTGTGGGTATGCCACCTGATGGGGGAGTGGGAGGAATGCAGTGTGGAGTTGAGGGGGGGGCTGGTAGGGGGTCGCCCATGACAAGGAGCATATGAATGACAGTGTCTCCCAGAAGACTGTCAGTGCAGATGGTACCAGCTGTGGGCTGGTTTGGATGGTATCACCCCTTGAATGGCTGCGTGAAATAGTGAGACCGGGGGGTATAGTTGGTGCGGTCAGTGGGGGCTAGCCTGGTGATTGGGAGCATGTGTGTAGGGGGTATGGGGGAGTCAAAAGTCAGAGAGAGGGGAAACACATTATATTCACTTGCACAGTTCTTTCTTCTTTCTGAAGAAGTCTTGATAATAAATAAGATGAAAGCACTAAAGTTCTACAAGAGTTGTTGGTGTGATTTACTATTTTTTTCATATATATACTTACTTATATATAGCTATGTCTGTATATACCTACATAGATATACATCTGCTTACATATATGTAGCTGGCTGTGTATATGTTGACATATAGGTGTAGACGTATATATATATATATTTATATATATATATATATATATATATATATATATATATATATATATATGTGTGTTGATGTAGCCATTTGCATGTATATATGTTCAGATATATTTCTATATATGTATATATTTATATATATACATATATAGATATGTTGTATCTGTTTAGATATTAATATATTTACACATACATACATCTAAATGGTGGAATACATTCTCTGTACTGTTTAATGTCTGGGCTAGATGATATGTTTGTAAAAACATCAGGGTTATGTATATCTGGTATGGCTTAGTGGTAAATTATGTTGTCTATGGTGTGCAGGATCTTGGAGTTGAGCCTTGCAGAGGCTGTTTATTTTGTTGCTAGAAGAACACGGGCCATTGGATACAAAGTGATTAAGGCACTTTAAAGCAGCTGTAAGTGAGTTTGCGTGGGTTTGCGTGGAGGTAAGCACTGCTAACTTCCAGTTACAGTTTCTTATACTCAGTTAGCTTATGTATTGCTTAACATGTGTAGGCATTGCTTGCCCCCATGCAAAGAGACTTAAACCCACTTACTGCTGCTTAAAAGTGCTTATACCCGCTTACCTTCATGCTAATTTATTTAAAAGAAAAGAAAAAGGGGTTGACAGAAAAGTGATAAAAAAGGGGCACAAAGAAGGAAAGACAGTAGAGAAAATAGACAGGGATGTGTAGGAAGGGTGTAGGGAAGGTCCATAGCTGCCCATTTCTTTTACAGCAACAGCTTTGCATATACACTGAATTTGGAGGTAGATGTGGGCACTCAAACCCCTGGGTGGGAGTGAGAACAGCAATAATTTGTTGTGATGCCAATTAGAGCAGATTACTTGTGTCCAGTGGACACGTGTGAAATGGACAGCTATGTATGGGGTGATTTTTTTGTGGGAACAGATTGCCCTTTTTTTAGGTGAGAGTGGGATGTTGGGGAGGGGTAGTAGGTATATTTGGGGAGGTAGGTTGGGTAAGTTTACAGACAAGACAAACAAGACACATACAGGGGCTGTTTATGACACATGTGGGGGGTAAACACCTTGGACAGGGTGGGGTGTTTGGAAGTCGCAAGCCCATGAGCCCCCAAATGGAAACAGGGTGACTGAGGTCCCCACCCATGGGCAGTCACCACTGCACTTTCACGGCCCCAAAGTTGGCTGTGCTGGGGGTTGGGTAGGAGGGGCAGGCTCACCCTCTAATTGTGCCATGCAGCCCTCAAGCTGGCTTAGCAGGTCTCGAATCTCCCTGTTGAGCTCCCTACGCATCACGGCCTGGACCTGACGGCATGTGACAGGCATCTCCGCTCCCAGGGGGTCCGTGCCCCCATCCCCTGAGGCAGTTCCACCTGAAGGTGGTACAGAGCTAACGGAGGAGGAGGTCCCAGGCTGGGCCCCAGACATCCTGGTGCCATGGCCAGCTGTGGTGGAACAGGGGGTTCCGCTGGGACCTGCCTTCCCATATGAGCTATGATGTTGCAGTTTTAGGACAGATATTGGTTAGTAATAGTCAACAGCATTCAGGATTAGTTATAACAGTATACATAGGTATTCCCATTAACCTAAGACACCAGATTTACAACATTTGCAGGGTGAGCAGAACCCATGCATATATGGGACAACAGTGGCCATTACAACAGCATGCAGGTTTCATTGATGGCAACAGGCCACCAATATAGGAGTATATTAACATGGCACATGCATAGAACCAAATGTGAATATTTATAAACCAATAGAACATATGTCTCAACCAAAGATTGGAGAGTACACATACCCATTTAGGTATGTAATTAGGTTATTGTTGCACATATGGTGGGGGTGAGAGAGAGGTCAATTAACAACTAATATATCCCTGTAGTTTTCACAAATTTCTTAGTCACTGTAGTGATCTGTCCCCTACATGTATTATTACACTCCCTAATGGCCTTACTTTGTACAATGGTATGTTTGTAGATTAGTATATATGTGGATTGTGTCTTACATATAGTATATACCTCTTACCTGTTATAGCTGTTGAGAAAATATTGTTAACACTACCTGAGAAATTCTACACATACTCCCAGACTGCATGCTTGTAGACAGGTATATGAGTGAACTGTGTTGTACCTACAGTTTACACTTCTTAGATGTTATAGCTGTGGAGCGGACTTTGTTAACACTACTTGACAAATTCTACACATACTCCCAGATTCCATGCTTGTAGACAAGTATATAAGTGACAAAACAAACAAAATACTGAAAGAACGAACCCGGCAGCATAAACTGAATAAAAAGTTTTAATTCATAAACCACGGTAAGCGCTTTCACATAAAAATGCTTCCTCAGACCTTCATAAATCATAAACCAAAAATTAACATATGTATATACAATTAATAAATTCAAATGAACCAATAGGTATTCACAACTAATTAATTAACCAAATCAACTTAAAGGAAAACCACATAAAAACATACAATAAGAAATCTCTAAAAAACTCATATGATTCATTCTAAGCATATTATACTAAAAGTATAAAAGAACATATTATACTAAAAATATTAAAATGTTAATGACATATTTCATCTGAATAACCTCCGTTTCTTCAAAAGAGGTTTAATGGAACCACGTTCATTAAGATCATGGCCTTTATCAGCTCTAAAAATTATCATCCAATTATTTTCCTTAAACTCAGTATGATTGCAAATGTTGCCCGTGCGTATATTGGGCAAAACTAAATCTATAACTCTGAAGACAAAATGATGCAATTCCCCAAGTGCCATAATATGTTTGGAAAGGGCATTAGTAGTAATACCCTTCCTAATGCTATAGACATGCTCTCTAATCCTATCACGAAGGCTACGATTAGTTTTGCCTACATAAAAAGACATACAAAATGTACACTGAGCAAGATAAACAACATTCATAGTCATACAATCAGCATTGACATTAAAAGAAAAACTCCTATGTAAATCAGGATGTTCAAAAACTGAAGAAGTATCAATGTACTCACAAAAATTACAATTACCACAAGGTAATGTAACACCATCCTGACCAAACTCACTCTCTTCCTAACTCTCTACTACCACAAAGAATCCGCTTCAAATTCTTCTTGTTCCTAAACACAAACTTGGGATTAGGACCAACAATATTCCCCAGATTGGAATCAACATGTAGAATAGGCTAAAATTGTTTAAAAATATTACATAACACATTTTGATCTCTAGTAAAAAATAAAGCAATATGCATATGATCAGAGTACCTCTTAGCTGAAGATAAGGTTGAACTAGGCTCTGTAAACTGCGGTCCATAATATGAAGCTGCTATACCCTTTCTTAGGGAACTCAAGTCAGACCAACTATACAAAATCTCATATATACGCATGGGCAACATTTGCAATCATACTGAGTTTAAGGAAAATAATTGGATGATAATTTTTAGAGCTGATAGAGGGCGTGGTCTTAATGAACGTGCTTCCATTAAACCTCTTTTGAAGAAACGGAGGTTATTCAGATGAAATATGTCATTAAACATTTTAATATTTTTAGTATAATATGTTCTTTTATACTTTTAGTATAATATGCTTAGAATGAATCAATGAATCATATGAGTTTTTTAGAGATTTCTTATTGCATGTTTTTATGTGGTTTTCCTTTAAGTTGATTTGGTTAATTAATTAGTTGTGAATAGCTATTGGTTCATTTGAATTTATTAATTGTATATATATATATATATATATATATATATATATATATATATATATGTATATATATAAATATATATATATATATATATATATATATATATATATATATATATGTTAATTTTTGGTTTATGATTTATGAAGGTCTGAGGAAGCATTTCTATGTGAAAGCGCTTACCGTGGTTTATGAATTAAAACTTTTTATTCAGTTTATGCTGCCATGTTCGTTCTTTCTGTATTTTGTTTGTTTTGAGAATGTTATATTTATTTATACTGAACGAACGTTTATTCTGTGCCTCTTTGTCATTTTCGTTGGTTGCTGGTATTTTTATTGTGACAAGGTACACAGAAAGATGGCAGAGGGTATCCGTGATCCCATTGAGTTGGATTATAATCCGGCCAGTATTGGCAGAGGTGATTTGAACTTGTCCCAGCGGTTTTCCAGTTATCTTGAGAAGGATCTGAAGTTGTTGGTTAGTACGGGCATCAATGAAGGTGGAACGGATGAGATCATTGATGCGACTTGAATGCGTGAGGAGCTGCAAAAGCATCTAGAAGCAGTTGAGCGTGACTTTTTAAAACTCAAAAAACTACAGCTACAGAGGCAACACTTAGTTTTGTCTGGAGAACAGTATTGTTCCTTGAGGACTGCGTGACCTCAGTATGCCAACACAAGGTAACCACTTTCCAGAGTTATCTAAATGGCAGCGAATGAATTTGGAAATAGTGCCAGCTATATGCGCCTACTCAATGAGTTCTTTTCTCCGGAGGAGGACAGATTGAGAAGTGAGCTTAAAACCAAACCAGATTTTTTGTTTAAAACATTTCCTAACGACTTTCTGAACCCCATGCTTGAGAGTGTCTTAGATGGTGTGGCGGTCTTCGAAAGAAAACTGCTGCAGCAAAAGAAAGTGAAAATATTGAGAGACGTTAATGACTTTAAGACCGGTCAAGTTTTTGTTTGGTCTAGGTCGGAAGATTTTCCGGCTAGTGCTAAACCTAAAAAAAACACTTCCATGTCTGTAAATAATGATACATCCATTTTGGATGTTCTGAGACATGACAAGACATCCTCAGTTAAAACTGGTGATTTGGCCAGTGCTGTTCACAATATACGGAATGGTTCAGCAGTAATAACAACGGACAACATTGACTCTATTAATGTGTGTGATTTTAATATGCATGTGACTCAGGTGTTATCATCTGTTTCTAGTAACATATCTAAGGATTCTAATGATTCTATTAGAAGTGGAGACACATCTGTATCCCTTACTCCACACCATGAGCAAACGGGAGAGAATCTGTTTCCAAAAGTCATTGTTAATAGTAAATCTGCTGAAGTTAGAGTTGTTAGACCCAAGGTTATGAATCATGATGCTCCTGGTGTGCCATCTAGTACCACTCCCTCTGGTGATGTTTCTGGTGACCTCCCTTTTCCTTTGCCCATTCGCCCAGATCAGTTTGGGAGACGGAGCAGATCGATGAGTCGGGGTCGTCAGAAAAGGAAGTTATCGGGTGAACAGTGTCAGACCCAGTCACTAAAGAAGATGTGGGGGAAGATGCAAACTCGTTAATTATCAATATCTCTTCATATAGTTTGAGTATTGAAGAGCAAAGTGTACTTTGTAAAGGTTTATCCTTTATCCCGTCTGAGAACAGTAGGTTAACAGAAACCATTTTGGATCTGAGAGTTTTTTGTAGGAATTTAAAGTTACGACATTATTATGGGAATACCTTGGACAATATGAATGATGGGAATGTACTGAATTACGCTCGTGATTTTAAACCCTTGAGCACTTTGTTCCACCAAACCATCCTTTGGTAGAAGCTTATTGTAAGCTTACTGAGGATAGTTTATATGAATAGTATAGTAAACACTTGGGTAAGAATAGGCCTGGTAAGAAATTTAATCTTACGATTCATGAGAAACAAGCTTTGATGTTGCTTAAAAACAATTATGGTATTCGTATTCGACCAACTGATAAGGGTGGTACAGTTGTCATTATGGATAATGTTCATTATCTTAAAAGTATGAAAGAGATGTTGGATGATACTGGCTTTTATCAAAGAATAGGAGTTTTAGACGTTCTAGGTATTATTACCAGTATTAAACGCTTGATACGAGAAATTTTTGATATTGGCTTGGTTTCAGATGAAACATTTAAATTTTTTACTGTCTCTGATCCTTTGATACCTTTGATCCAAGGACTTCCCAAAATTCATAAACATCCAACTAACCCCCTATGTGACCCATTGTTTCGGGGGGTGGTTGGATAATGGAACCATTATCTATTTTTATTGAGAAGCATTTAAGACCTGTGATAGCTTTGAATAAGACAGGGCTGCAAGGATCCAAACAATTCCTCATAGATTTATATGAATGGATTCAGACTACTGGGAAGTTAGAAGATTTGATTTTTGTAACAATGGATATTCAATCCTTTTTTACAATTTTTCTCAATGAGCTAGGACTTTGTTATATACATGAATATTTGAGGTCAAATAGTGATTATGATTTGGCTAAGATTGAGCTTATTTGTTTTCTTTTGGAAATCATTTTGGAGAACAATGTTTTTGTCTTCCAGGATGAATTTTTTATTCAGAAACATGGCGTAGTTATGGGCACCTCATGTGCCAATAGCTACGCCAATATGTTTCTAGCACATTGGGAGATAGACGTGCTGTTTAAACTGGAATTATTTTGTAACAATGTCATTTTTTATTGTCGTTTTGTAGACGTTTTCCTTCTATGGAACGGCAGTATCGCTGATTTAGAAGCCTTCCATGTTCAGATTAATGGCTTGTCTGATTGCCTTAAATTTACATTGGTTTCCTCGAAAGAAAGGATTGAATTTTTAGAATTGTTTGTAGAAAAATTACCATGCTCTCTGATAAATACTGGTGTTTATCGTAAGAATTGTTCACGTAATAGTTTGTTGGCTAGGTGCAGTATGCATCCGAATTATGTGTTCCGTAACTTAGTTCGTGGACAGGGGATTCGAGTATCAGGGTTAAAGCCCACTGATGAAGGTTTTTCCATAGATATAGGTAAGTTACAACAGAGGCTTGTATCTAGAGGGTATACACAAGATGAGATTTTGTATAGTTGGTCTGACTTGAGTTCCCTAAGAAAGGGTATAGCAGCTTCATATTATGGACCGCAGTTTACAGAGCCTAGTTCAACCTTATCTTCAGCTGAGAGGTACTCTGATCATATGCATATTGCTTTATTTTTTACTAGAGATCAAAATGCGTTATGTAATATTTTTAAACAATTTTAGCCTATTCTACATGTTGATTCCAATCTGGGGAATATTGTTGGTCCTAATCCCAAGTTTGTGTTTAGGAACAAGAAGAATTTGAAGCGGATTCTTTGTGGTAGTAGAGAGTTAGGAAGAGAGTGAGTTTGGTCAGGATGGTGTTACATTACCTTGTGGTAATTGTAATTTTTGTGAGTACATTGATACTTCTTCAGTTTTTGAACATCCTGATTTACATAGGAGTTTTTCTTTTAATGTCAATGCTGATTGTATGACTATGAATGTTGTTTATCTTGCTCAGTGTACATTTTGTATGTCTTTTTATGTAGGCAAAACTAATCGTAGCCTTCGTGATAGGATTAGAGAGCATGTCTATAGCATTAGGAAGGGTATTACTACTAATGCCCTTTCCAAACATATTATGGCACTTGGGGAATTGCATCATTTTGTCTTCAGAGTTATAGATTTAGTTTTGCCCAATATACGCATGGGCAACATTTGCAATTATACTGAGTTTAAGGAAAATAATTGGATGATAATTTTTAGAGCTGATAGAGGCCATGGTCTTAATGAACGTGGTTCCATTAAACCTCTTTTGAGGAAACGGAGGTTATTCAGATGAAATATGTCATTAACATTTTAATATTTTTAGTATAATATGTTCTTTTATACTTTTAGTATAATATGCTTAGAATGAATCATATGAGTTTTTTAGAGATTTCTTATTGTATGTTTTTATGTGGTTTTCCTTTAAGTTGATTTGGTTAATTAATTAGTTGTGAATAGCTATTGGTTCATTTGAATTTATTAATTGTATATATATATATATATATATATATATATATATATATATATATATATATATATGTTCATTTTTGGTTTATGATTTATGAAGGTCTGAGGAAGCATTTTTATGTGAAAGCGCTTACCGTGGTTTATGAATTAAAACTTTTTATTCAGTTTATGCTGCTGTGTTCGTTCTTTCAGTATTTTGTTTTTGTGAAAGTTATATTAATTTATACTGAACGAACATTTACTCTGTGCCTCTTTGAAGTATATAAGTGAACTGTGTTGTACCTACAGTCTACGCTTCTTACCTGTTATAGCTGTGGGGAAAAGCTTTGTTAACACTACCTGACAGATTCTACACATACTCCCAGATTCCATGCTTGTAGACAAGTATATGAGTTAACTGTGTTGTAACTACAGTCTACACCTCTTACCTGTTGAGAAATATTTGTTAACACTACTTGACAAATACTACACATACTCCCATATTCCATGTTGATGTTATACACATACCTAGCAATCCATTATTGCTCACACTCTGGTCAAGGCTTGATAGGATGCAGGTGTTAATGTGCCATATGTTGAAATAGCTGTCATACACTTAGGGTGAGATGCTACAATGGCAGGTTTGTTTTCATATACATTCTCTTTTTATGTTCAGGTCTCACTATCCATATGTCAGTATAAGCTGCCTACATTTCTTGGATCATCTCACTGATTTGTCAGGGGAACAGGTTACCAGGCAGCAGATATGGGCCATTTATCTGGACATGCTGGACAGATCAGAACAGTTGAGGGGTATGACTATGCATACAGCTTACTAACTGAATATTCTGCCACAGTCTGTACAGTTGATGGTTATGATTATGCTTACAGTGTACTATCTGAACATTCTAACAAAGTCTGTACAGTTATTGGGTCTAATTATACATACAGCTTTCTATCTGAACATTCTCACAAACTCTGTACAGTTGTGGGCTATGATTATGCATACAACTTACTACCACTCCCGGGATTCAAACCCCTGCTGTGTGTGGTAACAATATTACAGATGACATCACAGTACACTGTGCTAACAGGGAATTGGTGTGAAGCATTCAAATGGTTTCTAAGTCTCCCTCAGTTGTTCTATACGACTGACCTCTTGGGACTTCGAACATTGTTATACTGAACGTCCTACACATTTTAACCGCATTCAACAGTATGGGTAACATTGCTTAATACAACAGTACTATTTATAGAAAGCAACACTACAACAACATATGACAGCAATATGCACAAAAGCACTCCAGGGGTTATACTTTTATTCACAAGATATTACACCTTTATTTCCACACAACCTATATAACAGTCTTCCTGCCATATTGTATGTTTTATTCAGTGCATCCCATACATTTTTATATTGATGCAACACTTTCTAGAACTGTTATATATTTTTCTTATGACAGTACATGCAAGATTATTACTAATCTGCCTCACAATGCAGCCTTTGCAGTCTAGCAGCATGGGCTTGCTGGTTTTCAGCCCGCTCATCTGCAGCTGTCAGAGAAATACAGTGATATTTAGCCATTACCTGTCTATAGTACACACAAGCTAGGCAATCATTATCAGCATAGTGGAATGGGTACTTAGTGCTGGGGCATTGGCCATCTGCCTTGATTCTTGGATTCACTGCTCCAAGAGATCACTCCTCCACCGCTTCAGGTCAGCATGGTAATGCCTGACCTGCTCACCAGTCCAGGGGATACTAATGGTGGTGAGGTCGTGGGCAAGACTGTCCCAGGCCTCTACTTTATACTGAGAGCCCTGGTACTGGCCCTGCAGTAGTCTCTCCTCATGGTGTTTTACCAGGAGCCATACCATGAATCTGGACTCCTGGATACCCCAGTGCTGTTCTCTAAATCGATTGCCTTCCCCAACTCCAGCCATTCTGCCTACAGTAGGGAGCTGCAACCAGTTATGGGAATTATGGGCACCTGTGGGGTTTAAATACACCCGATTTCCCACACTTCCCATGATTGGACAGTTTTGAAAAGGCTAAGCTATGGGCACACCTGCTTATCTAATGTTGGTATTGCTTAAAGGGGTATACCACTGGGCAGATTGAGTTAGCCGGCCTACACATTGCTTACACCACGTAAGCTGAGCTGTGCAATGGTTAGCATTGCTTAATATGTAATTAGCATTATATTTTCCTTTTGACATTGATTTATTTTTTGTTACATTGTATATCTGTGTCTGGTATCTGTTATTCATGTGTACGTACATTGTATGGGGTCCTGGGGACTTCAACACTTTATTACAATAACACCTCACACCTGGCCTTACTGCAGTGCTCCAATTCACATATTTATGTTATGTAGCAGGTTATACAACACACTGTACATAGATTAGTTTCACATTTTCAAGTTTGATTTTCCTGTGGGGAGGATTTGTTTGTTGAAACCTCATTCTTATGCACTGCTGTGATGGCTTATTGGTTAACTACTGTGAGTGCAATGTACAGGGTCCTGGGTTCAAGACTTGCAAAGGCTGTTTATTTTGTTGCTGGGTAGAACACGAGCCGTTGGATACAGAGTGATTAAGGCACTTTAAAGCAGTTGTAAGCAGGTTTGTGCAGAGATAAGCACTGCTAACTTACAGTTACAGTTTCTTACACTCAGTTAGCTTCTAAATTGCTTAGTCTGTGTAGGCAGTGCTTACCCCAGAGCAAACACAGCTAAACATGCTTACTTTTGCTTACATATGCTTACTACTGCTTATTTGTGCTTAAACCTGCTTACTAGTGCCTTACTCATTATGACACTGACACTTCACATGTGCATTCCCTGCAGTACTCCAGTTCATAAATATATGTTATTTATTGTGTTTCACAACAAAAAATATTGGTTATAATGTGCTTTGCCATGTAAAATAGACTGTGCTGCAGTGGGACTTGAACCAGGAATTCCTGCTCATTAGGTGAATACTCTGCCCACTACACTATTGCTGTGCTGCTTCATTTTCATATGTCCTCCTTGTTATCCTCTTCAGCCTTTTAAGCTGCTTTAACTATAGCTAAGCGATGGGCACACCCATGCACCTACGTTTAGCTTTAATCGGGTTTAAAAATAAATAAATAAAAGGGTTTCTTCATTTTAGTTATATGTACTATTGCTGTTGTACACATGTGGGATTGTCTGTGGGGATATGTGGACACCTTTGAGTGGTCTCGCTCATTTCATACCACTTTCTGCTGTTCTACATTGCAGGGGTGTGTTTAGTCTGAGAGCTCTGCACTCGTACATGCTCCATGTAAGCCTAGCAGCTCAGGCAGTGTGCCTTCATTAATACGTATGGTGCGCTGCCATCCTGCTCCTAAATGGGTGCATCTGTGCAGGACTAAGCTAGTCCTGCATGGAAGGTTAGTGAATCCGGGGGAGAATTTATAAACATTTGAATGAAATTAAAAAAGGAAAGACAACTAATGCCCTTTATAGGCACATTTCAGGGTTCTCTGACCATCATTTCAAGTTTATAGCGATTGGTTACATTGAATGTGACCCTAGGGGGTTTTGTACAGATAAGCACCTTAACAAAAAGGAATTGATTTGGATTTTGATGTGTGATGCCCTCAAACCCCCTGGACTCAATGACTCTTGTTCAATCACCCCCATTTTAAAGTTAAAAAGTCTTGAGGGGTGATTACCAAGGGTAATACTTTTTATTACTCTTTGTTTTTTATTTATTTATTTTTTTCATGTCAGTTGTGATTTTAAAAAAGACAATTTTTTCCATGTGTGCAATTTTATTGGTTGGTTTTAATCACATGATGAATATGGTTTAATATTTAAATGGTTGATTCATTGTAGCTAGCAGTTCTGAAGAAGTCTGGATGTAAGACGAAAGCGCTTGATTGCTTGTTTGGTTCAATAAATTGTTTTCATAGACTGGTCTGTGGGTTCCTGTGCCTCTTTCTGGGTTGGATACTGCTCTGAGAACGATTGGCTGAAAAATAGGGTGCAGGAAATTAGATAAACCCAGATATCAGGAAATACTGTTACAGTGACCCTCTACCATAGTCTGACTTGCTAAATAACTAATTAGCAAGTATAACGGGCAAAGGAAGTTATTTTTTACTATGGAGAGTGAGTGTTTAAAGAAAAAATAATTCACAGATATGGACAAAGGTTCTGTGCAAGAGATTTTAAATAATATATCTATCTATATTCATTGGGTAAATTTTTACCTCTTTCAAGTCCCCCTGTATAAACCCACTTTGGAGCGGTTTTTGCGCATGTTACTACTCAGCCAAGCTCCTTGTGGCCCTGCAGAGTTGTGCTAGCAGCAGAGAGGCTAAAAGAGCGACTGCTAACCTGATAAAAGTGTTTGTTTTCTTGCAACTACCTGGGCGACTGTCCGATCTAGCTAAACTGCAAGTATTTCTGCTTCTTGAACTGTTTTACACTGTTTAAATTTGGTTTTGCACCTGCACTTTTAAAGTTTGTCCTGTTTGTTGCTTTTACCTGTTGAGGCTACACACTCAAGTGCGCCAGCCTGTGTTACATATTTATTGCATTTTCCTGCTGTTTGTTGCAAAAAAAAAAATATCCTTGTTTCCCTTCTTTCCTGACCTAGAGTAGTCCAAATACAAGCTTTGCTGTATTCTGGACTTTTGGAAAGTTTCTGTGTTGCCCATTTCCTTTCTTGGATAAAGGGAGGCTTCTTTGTTCACCAGTGGCAGTGGGGAGCTTGGAGCAGCCTATCTATCCCTGGAGGAGTGTTCCCAGCACAAGAATCTGGTAGTCTATTGGCCGTTTTGGGCCAATTTCTAGCTCTTTCAAGTCCCCCTGTATAAAACCCGCTTTAGCGCTGCTTTGCGCGATTTTGCGCATAGCGCAACATCGGGCAGCGACGCTTAATTGGGTTTAAACCATTCTCGGCTCCACAAAGTCTGCTTTTCACTTTTTCCCTTAGAACTGATCTAGTTCTCATAATAAACACTCTATTCCCACTCTAAAGCCTGGCACTTGCTCACTAAAGCAATTATATAAGTCAGCACTAAAAAATTAAAAGCACTAATCCCTCACAAACTCCTCTTGAGTACTTTGTTCCCCATTGGCCCTTTTTTTCAAGGAATTCCCAATACTATTCTAGCATGTCCAAAGGTCAGTTGTCAATCTCCTCTCCGGTCCAGCTGGTGAATCTGGGAATCTTGAGGCAATGTTACAACTGCCTCATGTACACAGACAACCGTCTCCTCCTCCCAACAAATTCCAACACATGTGAGAGATGCAACCATATAGCCAAACTGGAGGCTAAGCATACTGGTGAAACCAGTCAGGAGGAGAAGGAAACCACACTCACTACAATTCCAGTCTCAAATAGACCTACCACGACAGCAAACCAAACACATAAACACACAAAAACATACTCGGAGGCTCTAAATAAAAATATGCCTAAGCAGCAGAGACCTCCAAAGCAGACACCCAAGCAACCGCTACCCCAATACAAAACACGTGCAACACATAGCTCACAAAGCCAGTGTGCCAAACAGTCATAGCCCTTAAGGCTAAACAACACATCTGATACACTTGTAATAGGTGACTCTGTCATCAGGCACACTGACGTCCCGCTCACCAGGCTGAACAAGGAGAAGGTCATGGTGAGCTGCCTGTCGGGCGCTGGGATCCGCCACATAACACAAGCACTGAGGTCACTCCAAAGCAAGTACAAATATGACTCAGTCATTGTCCATGCTGGTGTGAATGACCTGAGATGTACCTCCCTGGACTACATGAAAAGAGACATAGAGGAGCTCTCTGAGCATGTAGCCCAGGCCGGTATGACCCTGACCTTGAGTAGCATCTTATCCTCACCAAGAATGATGCCACAATATGAAGACAAGATGATCAATTTCAACAATTGGCTTAAGTATTGGTGTCATTCAAAGGGGATCCAATGCCTGCCTGCCTGGGATGACATGCTCAACAAGCCACGATGCTTCACTAGGGATGGCTTGCACCTGTCACCCCTGGTCTTTTGGATATTGGCAAAGGCTCTTGCCACACCCATAGTGCCTTTTTTAGACAAGGCTCAAAAGACAAACCCACCTCCATAGGTATCACAAGGGATAAGAAACTAAGAGTAATGCTACTCAACGCCAGAAGTCTAAACCTCAAGATGCATGCACTCAAAACTCTCCTTAGCATGGAGAACATCGATATCTGTGCAGTAACAGAAACCTGGTTCAAGGCTCCCGAGAACACCCCAGCACTACCAGGTTATACCTCATACCATGTTTTTCGGCCCCAAAACTTGGACCGAACCACAAAAGGACGGGGAGTATCAATATTCGTCAAAGATACCCATGCCTCCAGGTTGGTGGCACAGCACGAAGCATCAGAGACTATCCATGTGCAACTAACAGTGGGTAAAACTGCCTTCCAATTTATAGCCTGCTACAGACCACCCTCCCAAACCCAGGAACCCCACTCGGCCTTCCTGAGAACACTGGAAAATATGAAGGTCTCTCCAAACACCATTATACTGGGTGACTTCAACTACCCTAACATAGACTGGGAGCATTACTCTAGCTCCAACACTCTAGCCCAAAGGTTCCTAGAATTTATAAACTCAAATGCTATGGAACAACTTGTTGCCACTCCCACAAGAGGGGAAAACATACTGGACCTGATCATCACCAACATGGGGACTCTATGCTCCAGACCAGAAGTTTATCCCTCACTGGTAAGATCAGACCATAAACTAATCTCACTAGATATTCACATCCCGACCCCAGCCCCTGCCCAGAAAACCACAGTGAAAAACGTCTCTAAAGCAAATTTCACACTCCTCAAAACTGAGGTGGAATCCTTCAAAGCCCCCGGAAAGCCTGTGGAAAATATGGCCCAGACCGCAGAACCCTTTATAAATGCATTCTATGAACACCTTCAGGAATGCATGGATCATGCAATCCCAAATAAAACCAAGACCCAATCCTCCAAAGTTAGGTGTCCTGTCTGGTGGACCCCAGCCATAAACAAACTATACAATAGAAGGAGGAAGCTACTACATGATAGAGCAAAATCCCAAAAAGGGAAGGCATCTCTGATAAGAATTAGCAAAAAACTACAGGCACTCATAAAAACGTCTAAGGCCAGCTTCGAGAGAAAAATTGCACAGGACACTAAGGATAATCACAAGGCTTTCTTTAGTTATGTTAGGAACCTGGGTGGGAATTCCCAGATATGCCCAGCATTAGTCCAAAATGACAAAAAATACACCGAACCCACAGACATTGCCAACATCCTAGCTGACAGGTTCAGCGCAAACTTCTCCCCCTACCCACCAAAAGGGCAAATATCTATCCCAGCAGAGTGCTGCCCCCCTGACATCTCAGATGCTCAGGTAAGAGCCACCCTCTCCAAAGCAAAAAGCACAGCATCAATGGGACCAGACGGTGTCCCAGGCTGTGTCCTACATCAAACTCCAAGAAGAACTAAACCCAAACATAAAACTACTGTTCAATCTCAGCCTTACTACAAGATATGTACCCAAAGAGTGGCGTACAGCAACAGTGGTCCATCTCCACAAAGGTGGTGCCTCAATAGATCCTGGAAACTATCGCCCCATAAGCCTGACTAGCTTGGTTTGCAAAGCTATGGAAAGGATCATCATGGACCTCATAAATAAAGATATTGGGGACCTACAGACACTTGATCCCACCCAGTTCGGCTTTGTTAAGGGCAGATCCTGCCTCTTAAACCTGGTTGATTTCTTTGAAACAGTCACCAAGGCCATTGACGAGGTGAAGGTGGTCCACACAGCCTACCTGGACCTTGCAAATGCCTTCAATACAATACCCCACTCGGGCATTATAGATAAGCTCACCAGCTTAAATATAAACCCCTATGTCACTAGATGGGTTTCAAACTGGCTCAAGGACAGAACCCACATGGTTAGAATTTCTGGAGCCATGTCAGACTCCAAACCAGTTACAAGTGATGTCCCACATGCTCAGTCCTGGGACCTCTCTTGTTCGGTATATATTTCTCGGAGGTACAGGCTAACACGGAAGGACTGTGGCTGACCAAGTTCATAGATGACTGCAAACTGGGCACCATAATAGACTCTCCAGCTGACACAAGCATTCTACAAAAGGGCCTCATAGAAACAGACAACTGGTGCCAGAGCCATGGCCTCAAGCTAAATGCCAAAAAGTGTATAGTCATCCCCTTTGGCAAAAATAAAGTGCCCACAAATTACCACATAGGTGGTAATCCATTAAGTACGGAAGAAGTAATTAGGGACCTGGAGACCCAAGTTGATAGCAATCTCTCATTTGACAACCACGTGGCCAAAGTGGTTAGAAAAACATTTTATATAGCCCACCTAATCATGAAGGGATTCACATCTAGATCAGGGGAGGTCAGCGTGCTTCTTTACTCATCCCTCATCAGGCCCATAATTGAGTACAATGCCCCTTTTGGGATGTACCTTACCAGACACCTGCAGCAACTGGAAAGACCCCAAAAGTACCTCACCAAGAGGATCAAAGGGCTCAAACAGATGCCATATGCTGCCCGGTTAAAGAAACTCCAGCTCTACTCAGTGGCATACCACCTGCTCAGAGGCGATCTGTGCCTGACGTATAAAGCCACGCCCAACCCGGAATTAATGGACATGCTGCACCTCAGAAATCCAAATCCCATCGAGCTATGCGCTTCAGAGACTTGAACCTCAGCACTGAAATAAATAGGACATGCTGGAGG